>NC_062542.1:6059851-6107351 GCF_022655615.1 Tachysurus fulvidraco
TAAGTTTGTGTCTAAATGTCTTCATCATGTCACACTCCACAGTGGTGCTTAACGGCTCATATGAACTTAGACACTAATCTTATATAAAATGAATCAGGACGCTGTTGGCGTTCAGTCAGAAACGTGTGTTTTTCCCTCTGTTGGGATAACCTTACACAGAGTTTTAGTGGTTGAACATGAACACCTTCAGCTTTGAGATGATTAGGGCATCCCAGAGAAGTAAACAACATGCGAGTGTGTACCAGTGTTTTGCTGCTGTAGCTCTGTGTGGTTGTAACAGATCTCCTACGACGAGTCGGCCCGCTGTTGTTGCGCAGAAAACCCAGCAGCTCTGGTGTGTCTTGCAAAGTTGACGTCTAAGAGAGAGACAGAGAAAAGGAAACAAAGCCTTACCGTAAGAGACATCCTATACAAAGGTTTTGGGTCTTTGTGGGGGACAAACCTATATCCCTTTCTTTAATTTATTTATTAAAGCATCTGTTTTAGAGCTGAACAAAGGTTATATCAATAACGTGTAGTACTTAAAGCAAAAAAAAAAAAAAAAAAATACAGACATCTGCATATAAGGGACAATTTCATTAATTCTTAAAGGTTAAAAAGCTACAATCAGACACAACCATACACTTCTGACAGAAGCGATCTGTGTACAGGAATTTTAAACAAAGCAATGTCTCAGTTGTGTTTGACTCTGACCCTGAAGACCGATTTTCTTGTGTGATTTTGGCTTGACTGAAGAACAGCATTATGTCTAGCACCTGTCTTACTGTTTAATGTAACCTCAATGTGTTTTTTTATGTTTATTTAATTTCACAAATATATATGCAGTATCTCACAGAAGTGTGTACACCTCTCTCAGTTTTGTAAATATTTTATTATATCTTTTCATGTAACAACACTGAAGAAATGACACAGCTGCAAAAGTAGTACTGTAAAGTAGTGAGTGTATGATATAACTGTAAATTTGCTGTCCCTTCAAAATATCTCAACACACAGGCATTAATGTCTAAAACACTGGCCACAAAAGTGAGTACACCCCTAAGTGAAAATGTCCAAATTGGGCCCAAATTGTCAATATTTTGTGTGGCCACCATTATTTTCCAGCACTGCTTTAACCCTCTTAGGCATGGAGTTCACCAGAGCATCACAGGTTGCCACTGGAGTCCTCTTCCACTCTAGTGGATATTAGAGACCTTGCGCTCCTTCACCTTCCGTTTGAAGATGCTCAATAGGGTTTAGTTCTGGAGACATGCTTGGCCAGTCCATCAGCTTTACCCTCAGCTTCTTTAGCAAGGCAGTGGTCATCTTGGAGGTGTGTTTGGGGTTGTTATGTTGGAATACTGCCCTGCGGCCCAGTCTCAGAAGAGAGGAGATCATGCTCTGCATCAGTATGTCACAGTACATCAATACATTCATGGTTCCCTAAATGAACTGTAGCTCCCCAGTGCCGAAAGCACTCATGCAGCCCCAGACCATGACTCCCACCACCACACTTGACTGTAGGCAAGACACACTTGTCTTTGTACTCCTCACCTGGTTGCCGTCACACATGCTTGACACCATCTGAACCAAATAGGTTTATCTTGGTCTCATCAGACCACAGGACATGGTACCAGTAATCCATGTCCTTAGTCTGCTTAACATCAGCAAACTGTTTTTTTTGCGAGCTTCTATAACCATTATTTAACAAAAACCTCATTATTTTAAATAATTTACTGACATACATCAAACACACGACAATTTCCTGCTGCTGATTTAGTATCTCTAGTATTACAACAGTTTCACAAAGATTGTTGTAACAATCCAGTAAAAAGGATCCACAGAACTTTTAAGTAGATGACTTTGAATACAGGCCATGATAATAATAATAATCAGTCGAACATAATGGAGTCAAATTTGACTTCCGTAAAAATCATAGAGATTTCTTTTCACAAAGAACAAACTCAGAGTTCCTCTTCTCCCTTTCATTTCAGATTAACATTCCTTTTTAAGCCCTTATTAGACTCTATATGTAGAACAACAGATGCACAGGATATGACGAGCTCTTTGATTCTGCTCTTCAACTATTCTAGCACTGAAACTGACAGGAGCCAAAGAGACACCGTTTACAAGTGAGTCGTATCAGCACGACACATTAAGACATGGCCTGGGGAATGTCATCTGGGCAACACTCATTTTGTGTGTGTGTGTGTGTGTGTGTGTGTGTGTGTGTGTGTGAGCACATGTGCACGCTCAGATCAAAGTCCCTAAACGGCTCGTCCTTCTCTGAAGTCGTGAGTAAAGTTGCAGTTGTAAAGTCAAGACATACTGCAGGGACTTTAAAGCCCCCTGGCGCAGCACGAACCCGCAAACCATTACAGAGACCTGAGACGTGTTTAACGCTTTATAACCATTGCGAATGAAACCAGAAACACAGCAGAGAGGTATACACATATACCATATGCTGACAAACTATCAGAAAAACAGAGATTTATTGAAACAAAGGAAAACGTGTGCAGATTTTGTTAATACGTGTGTGGCCAAGTTTCTATGGTACATTGGCACATTTATTGCACATTTGTTTGGTGGCGATGGAGAAAATTTTTTTAAATATAATATTGTGGTTAAAAAAAAGGTTGAGGCCTTAATTAGTTGCAACAATAATTATATCAACCGGTGGTTTGGACACAAGGATAGTAAAGTGTGTGTGTGTGTGTGTGTGTGTGTGTGTGTGTGTGTGTGTGTGTGTGTGTGTGTGTGTGTGTGTGTGTGTGTGTGTGTGTGTGTGTGTGTGTGTGTGTGTGTGTGTGTGCGCGCACATGTGAGTTAATGAAAGGGACAGGCACAAAGCGAGGCAAAAAGTCCATGCTTAATGATAAGATATAAAATGCACATGTTCTGCCAGCTGGAGGTGATTTTAAACTAAAGTGGCAGCTGGACTTCCTTGTTGTCCCAAGAGGTAAGGACACAACTGTCTGGCCTTGACTGAGCCCGGAACCAAACCCTTCCCCTCTCTTTCTTTTACGAAGGCCACTAATAGCCTCATACAGACACAGTATATAACATAGGCATCTTTGTACTTTGTTTCTGACTATACCATTCAAAAATGCATGTAGTATGAAATCTGTCTTCTGCTAGATCCCCAAGCCTGAGATTATGTGTCTGTTTGGACATTTTGAGAATTAAAATGTCTTTTTGATTTGATTTCCCAGACGTTATAATTCTACATTGACATTAGATATGCGACTGTTAAACAATCTTACATGCAGTAAAAACCACATTCTCCCCAACCACAAAGATTTCTTTTTATTGATTAAAGTATTCCAAGTATTGATTTGTGTTACATTGACCACTTGAGCCACCACTGCTCTGTTATTTATGCATTTGACTTAAATCTTACGGACAATGGATAAACAATGTTATGGATAGACAATATCTGTGATCACACTGCTAATCAGTAATTTTCTAAGGTGAGAGTCTTTTACCTCGAGCTCCAAAGGGTTCAGTGAGCCATTGATGTGACAGTGAATCGGTCCATCAGTGATGATCTCCATGGCATAGAGCAAATGCTCCTCTCGATAACGACTGGGCCATCCCACCTCCAAAACTGTGCCACTCACAGAACTTGGACCTGTGTTATAGAGCTGAGTGTATGTGGGTTTGTAAATGTGCGTGACAGAAAAAAGAGAAAATCCTATTAGCCTCAGACAACCAAAAATCACGATATCATAACAATACACAAGTATATCATCACCCTCCTAAATTTCAATGTGATATTCAATTGGATCTGACAACTTCATTGATGCTGCATTAAAAAAATCAGTGAGATGTCTAGCACCGGCAGTTAAAGCTAAACGGTGCTGGGTTAAGACAGACTCTGTTTGCACTAACATTGTCTGGCTAACATTACGACTAATTAACACAATTCTTAGCTACAGGAATGAATGAACTTGCATGTAGCGCTTTCTCAGGAAAAAATCGGTCAACTCTATTTCTCCTTATAAACAAACAAGCAAATGAAATGATCCGAGACATGTTTGTGTTGTTGTTACAGGGTCCTTACTGTATTCCTCAAGACCTACTGTATAACTCAAGACCTTCATTCAAACTACACTTAATCAAATAGCAGATTGTTCTGGTTTTGACACATAAACATCATCATCTGTGTATTTCTACTGTATTATCTCTTTATTGCAGTCTGCTTGACGGCAATAATATTACTTAATTTTGGTTATTAATTAGACGTTAACTAGTGTGTATGTGGGTGTTTTATAAGTAATGAGTATTACTGGTCAGAATGGCTTTGAACATACTGAAGCTTGCGTGTGTTTACTGTTTAGGGTTTCTTAGTTTAACAGAGCAGCACTGATGCTCTTCCTCTATTCTTGGAAGCAAATTATTCCCACATGTGATGTGCTTCCTCCTCGGCTACTGCTGCAACCTGTGTGTGTTTGTGTGTGTGTACCTCATAAATATGTTGAATCTGAGGTCCAATCTCATCCTCTCTGACTGGGTTCTCTTTAGGCTCCCAGTGAGGAAAAGGAAGAACCACCTGAGCTGGTAGAGAGACACTGAGAGAGAGAGAGAGAGAGAGAGAGAGAGAGAGAGAGAGAGAGAGAGAGAGAGAGAGAGAGAGAGAGAGATAGAGAGAGAGAGAGCTTGTTAATTGGTATAACATATTGTACAAGATGTATATGATTGTAAAAATACATTTACTGTAGAAATGTTATGCTGTATCTGTATTAAAAAAAAATTATCGTTGTAGGGATCAATTAAATGATACAAAAAAATTTAACAAACAAAAAAACTAGAGTTCAAAGATTTTCCTTGGATTTTTCTTTTTACTTTACAGCATGGCATTTGATTATTGAATTTTTAGCTGCATTTAAAAGATCACAGCAATATCAATATCCTTTAGGATAAAAATTAGGATAGAAATAATTAGTAATTTTTTCCCCCAGTATTAACTTCTGAATTTTTCTGTTTTGTGCATACTTGACTCTAAGTGTGGTTTATTTTTAATTTGTTCTGTATTATTATTATTATTATTATTATTATTATTATTATTATTATTATTATTATTATTATTATTATTATTATTATTTATTTATTTATTTATTTATTTTTATTTTTTAATAGCATGTGAGAGAACCAGATTAAAGAAATGGTATGTTCTCACCCTCGGATGTCCACCTGTGCTCGTGCGACAACGTTGAGAGTCAAATTCACAAGGTTACTCTTTGGGTTATCTTTGTTGGTGCTGGAAGACAAACAAATATGCACACGCAGACACACAAAATGTTAGTCTTATACATATATTATAGAGCCATATATTAATTATACACGTCAGTAGCACTATCCACTGAATGACTGGGCTTGTATTACTATTGATGACAAATCAGAGAGTCTTTAAGCTGTTCGTCTTCTTTCTCTTGGAAATCAATTGATGCATTGCTGGATATCAAAGTTAAATCATAATTTTTATGTCAGTCACTGGTTGAAGATGCTAGATTGCTAAACAAGCCTATATTAGCTATAGGTAATTATTATTACTATATCATTAGAGAGTAGTACTGTGTTATTGGGGCTGATGGAAATGTTTGAGACATATATATTTCATGTATACGTATGCTGATATATGATCTATAGAATCCAAGTTTCGGACTGGTATAATCAGGTTTAATGAATGCACATGGTTTTTACAAGTCAACAAAATCCTAATTACTCTAATTCATAGTAGTCCATGATAAGTGTATGTCTGTCCTTTGGAGAGTAATAAGAGTTTTGTGTGTGTGTGTGTGTGTGTGTGTGTGTGTGTGTGTGTGTGTGTGTGTGTGTGTGTGTGTGTGTGTGTGTGTGTGTGTGTGTGTGTGTGTGTGTGTGTGTGTGTGTGAGTGTGTGTGTTTGACTACAATATGCTTTTCAAGTAAAGACTTTTTGTGAAAAAGTTATCCATGTCAACTGTCTCCCTGATTATTCCACCAAGAGCTGGTTAAACTCTGCCCAGAATGCACACACACACGCACACACACGCACACGCACACACGCACACACACACACACACACACGCACACACGCACACACACTTACATGTTTACATCAGTGTCATTCTCAAAGTTCAGTAGTGATCTGTCTCACTACTGGTGAATAAAACAAACCACTACCACACACAATAATAGTACACACTCTTCCTGGTGTCATTACACTGCTGTGAGGAACCAAGGACTGACACACAACCCTTCATGAGTATCAAGGGAAATCAGAGACTGACAATGTGTATCGGTGTGTATCTCTAGAGCACAGAGAAACACAAAGCTGTGGTGATCGAATAACTGGCAAGTAATTGACTCTGACTTTTGACTACTCACACACACACACACACACACACACACACACACACACACACACACACACACACACACACACACACACACACACACACACACACACACACACACAATGGCTATAAACTAAAAACAGTTGGTCTTTTTTTTTTTCAGAAACTGCTGATTATTTTCAGAAACTGGCTCTTCAGTTTACACAGAATGGTAGAATAAAGAGATGAAGATTGCAACAAGACCAGGTGATGTTTACGATAACTGTTGTAATGGACAAGTATTGTCCAGCCATCACTGTTCATTTCTACACATAAGTATGACAAATAGTTTTTTCTTCCTTTTTTCCATTGTTTCCTTTCACCCAAAGACTAGAAGTTCCAGGATTCTGGACCTTTTGAACTTTATACACCAGCTTCTCCTCTCGAAAAATTATTTTCCTCAACCCAATAGGAATTCTCTTACAAACTATATAGTTTCTCGACAGTTGAGTCAACACTTACCTCAGAAATATTAATAAATTACTTAAAAATAGTAAAATAGTATCAGGCAACAGTGTAATTACACTTAGCATTAGCACAGAGTGAAATGTAAACAGTGTTAAGGTAGATAATACTATTTCATATGGAATGTTCTCAGAAACACAGTGAACAGCTCAGCGTTTGTGTGTAGCTTTAGATCACAGTGACTAGCAGGTGGAAGTTTTATCAGTTGAACTAACAGAAAGAAAGACACAACACTGTTCTACTCTCCCTCTATCCAGCATATGTTTCTTCTCAAATGATAATGAAGAGGATTTTTTTGGACAGTGACATGCTTAAAATAAACCACCTGGCACATGTGTACTTGTACACACGTACACACACACACACACACACACACACACACACACACACACACACACACACACACACACACGCACAGACACCCGAAGAAACACACACACACACACACACGCACACACATGCACACATATACACACACGCACACACACACACACAAAGAGCAGACAAATCCTAATGACTGGCGGAATTGTACTGTACTTAGTGCTGAAAGTTAGAGGACAGACACATGCACACACACACACCCACACACGACAGATTATTAAAGCTGGACACACTCGTTAGAAGAAGTCGTGGTGTTGATGGAGCGTTGGTGCAACGTGTGTGTGTGTGTGTATGTGTGTGTGTGTGTGTGTGTTTCCTCCTAAAACATTTACAGAATACAGAATGAAAGATACAACATAAGGGAGAGAGAGAGAGAGGGAGAGAGAGAGTATGTACAAATAAACAAGAGGTCACTAGAATGAGTTAAAATGAAAAAGTCAAGAGGACAGATGGATGGATAGAGATGGAACAGGAAAATACAGGCCAGAGGAAAAGGACAAAACTCAAGGGACAGAGGAAACAAATTGAAAAAGCAGAAGGCTTAGAGAAGGAGTACAGTGAATGGTATAAAAGAAAAAAGAAAAAAGGAAGAAACAGAATGATAAAGGTTTAGTGGGATCTGTGAAAGGACAGAGGAGAGGAAAGAAAAGGGAAAGTGGGATCTGCAGCAGGAAAGATGGATAGAGGATGGTTAAGATGAAAATAGAAGTTAAAGATAGAAACATTTGTGTGAAAAAGCAAACAGTTTTTGTTTTTTGGAACTTTACAGTGAATCTATGTCCCCTAGTAGGCTAGATAAAAATATTTAAGAAAAATGACAAATTCCTAAAGACCCGAGGGTCTACTTTCATATAAGCCAATAATCACCACTGTGGAATTAAGTAACAAAACTGCCTCATGTCTATCATTGCTCATGATATGAAGCATATGTAGTAAAAGTAAAAATGTTTTTTTTCACCTCATACTAGAAGGACCCAAAACTTGTTTTCAAACTTGTTTGCACAGAACAATAGATGAAAAGAATAGGGCAGAGAGGAAGGGCAGAGTTAAGGATATGTATCTCACCTGTGAATCTGCATTGCAAAGCCAATGTGAGCTTCAGCGTCTTCTAACCGCTGGACAGAGAACCGCAAACCAATAGACACCTAGAGTTACAGATGGGGGGAGAGAGATGGGGAGAGAGAGAGAGAGAGAGAGAGAGAGAGAGAGAGAGAGAGAGAGAGAGAGAGAGAGAGAGAGAAATAGAGAGAGATGAGAACAAATGTGATGAATAAAGTGCTTCTCCACCATTATTATTAACAGTTAATTAATAATCAGCATTGACTTTGAAAGGTGACTGAATTTTACTGCTACAAAACAGCATGCCAACAAACAGATGACACACACACAAACACACAAACACACACTCACACACGCTCACACACACACTTACACACACACACACACACGCGCATCGTCTCTTTCTCTACTTTTAACTGTGCCCATATGTTGCAGTTCATTAGTTGGACTATGATAATAGCTAATGAAGACCAGCAATGTGGCTACAGGTTCTACGCTAATTACGAAAGCCCATAAACTGACCCCCGCTACCCCTCTACTCCCCCTTTATTGCCCCCACCCGTTCATGGAAAGCCTGCATACTACAAAGCCAGCTCGTAACAGACGGGTATAAGGAACAAGTGCTGTTAAACTTTAAAGCCGGTGCCTCTTTTTGTGGTTACTGCTTGAAAAAGTACAAGAGTCGGCAAAGTAGAATGCCACATTTCTACGCAAATATTTCATCAAAGCGTCACCATTTATGAGGATCGGCTCGTATATTTTTGTGGCTTCCAATTACTCTAATGAGACAATAACTTTCAATCCGAGGATCTTTACAGAACACCCCCCCCCCCTCCCCCCAAAAAAAAACAGATTAGGACTCATTATAATGGAAAAAATGGGGGTGGGGGGTGGGGGGGGTGGGGGGGGTGTTAAGTTAAGTGCTTGGTGCTGCACAGGTATGGATATGAAGTGGCAAGTCCTTCTGAAGTTTGATGGCTAAAACAAAGAGACTCAGGAGCTTCTTTCTCAGGGCATCAGACTCCTCAACACGGACATATCCGACATATCCATCTTACGGGATTCCAAAAAGACACATTTACACTTTTCCCGTTACTACATGTAACTCAACTGAAAGTTAAATAAATTTTTTCAACCTGTACTGTTAACATAACAGCATTTCATGTACCACTGCTACTACATGTAACATAACATATTGCACATCATATTCCATTACTACTTCTTATTTCTTTCTTAGTTTCTTAAATTGAGTTTATTTATATGTACAGTCTGAAGTAGAGTTGACCGGGTTTCATTTCAGTGCACCATGTAGCGTGAATGTGTATGAATATACTGTAGGTCCATTGTGTTTGGCATCCCAGGACGTATTGCTGCATTGATCCCAGTATTCCCATGATGGGCTCCAGATCCACTGGGACTCTCTAATTCTAAAAGTAGTAGAAGTGTGGCTTCAGGTCCTTTTTGTGTTCCTGAGGTTAATCCAGGACACCATTCAGCCCTTTTTATGACTTAGGGACAGGGTTGGGTTTGATCGAGCTGTAGACACTTCCTCAAAAATGAATCCTTAAAGAATCAAAGGAAATCAGCATTGCAGCTCAGCTGTGTGTCATTAACACCCGCCGCTCCATCTGCAATCTCTTTTTCCAATTGTTTTCAGCCAAGAGCATCTGAACTATACGAACATCTACCACCCTAGTGTGTGATGAGCTTTTGAAAGTGGGGGATATTTAAACAATACGTCTGTTTCTCTATCGTTTGCTTATAGACAGACAACAATGGGGACATTCTTTGGGTGTGTTTGTCTGTTCATAACCTACACGCAAAGAAGTTCTTAAATTACTGGCAGGCGTACAAATAAAAGTCATTATTTTGGTCAAATATTTGAGACAGCTGAAGCTTCTCTCCTGTATCTAACAACAATGCAATAACAGTTTCGTTATAAGAGGCCTTCAGAATTCAAACTAAAACAGCCCATAGATTTAAGTTAAGGGAGACACTTTATTAAAATAGATGCTTCTCTTGTGATAAACATGTCTAAATGACTAGTGAGTCTACTCATTTTACATTTGTTTTAAACAATGCTAAACATTTTAGCAGATCCTATACAAAGTCAAACGCCTGACATATTCCATGGACAATATAAACTCCTTCAATATTACGAGACACATTAAACCGAATGATGGTGTAATGGTGAAAGGGTGAGATACAGAGCACGTGTCATCCTCACAGTTGCTGTTCAGAGCATGCACTATGAGCAGAGAGCAGATAGAGCCCATATGTTTCAGAAAGTCAAACAGGGATAAAGCTGAAAAAAGAAAGCACATTTTTTGCTTGAGAGTCTTTGCTTATTTCTAATAATAATGTAGTGTTTTATAATGCTTTTTACTCCACTATATTACTATTAGATACAGCTTCAACAGAAGGCCGGAGTAGGACAGGACATTTAAATGATATTTTAAATTAGGTACTTATTTATTTACTTATTAATGGTGGTTTGTTAATAATGGCATTAGAGAACAGAAAATTGCTTTAAACATTCTTACACTTATCATTCTAAATCTAGAATAGATTTGGTAAAGACTTCATGCACTCACAGAACGAGATGAGGTTTAATATATCATCATGGCAAGGAAATAATTGACTGTTTTGTCTTTCATTAAGTCCTGTTTCATAAAAGGAGTTTTCAACCACTTAAAAATGTTCTCTCTAATTTAATATTGACACTTATTTAGGTCTGTTAGGTTTCACTATCATATGATAGCTACCAAATGTGGAAAGTGAAGGCTATTACAAGCTTCCTCTGAGTCACAGAATGAAATAAAATCTGTCTTGCATTTTGTTGCCTTTCAGCAGACTCTAAAAAGGTTTTATTATGTTTTATATAATAAAGTACTAACATGACATTTAAAAAAAATTAATCTACCATTTTGACATCACAGCCTAAAATTCCTTTATAAAGACTAGACGATTTTGACTTCAAGATATGAACAGTCAAATTTCAATGAAATATATAGTGTAAATTCCATTTGTAAACATTTAATTCCATGCTGAACTTGAAAAAAAAATTACTAGCCATAATTTCATAGTGACATGCCACAGTGTACTTCTGACTAACCAAATGTTACCGCTGATTTACGTGAAATTGAAATTTCTTTTATACAATTTTTTTAATAGTTGGTTTCAGATATCTGGTCAAAAAATCCCAAGTCAGAACAGTCAGAATTCCAGTTTAAATTTTTACTAGTAGTATCCAATTATGTATAGATTATTTCCCAATACAGTAAAGTTGACTATACCACATGTAGCCCTATTTACATGGGAAGGAATTGGAGTTCCATATAGCTGCTAGATATAGAAATATACATAGTCATCCAAAAGGTTTTGAAACTTCAAATGAGAGCTCATATTTCATAACATCAATTCTACCCTTCCAAATGACTCTGTTAATTTTAATATACCATGTCTGACTGGAGGGACCAACTTGACAGAAGTGTACACAAGAAGTGGTGGATTCTTTTTTGTTCTTTTCTTTTTGGTCAGATCACATCCCCCATGTGCTTCCCATGTGGTTTCCTGTGACGTGCTGGAGGGTGATGGGAACATAAATGTGTGTGAGTGGGGCAGGGGATATGTCACAGTGCTTAACTGGTGCCATGTTAATTTGGCCCATGTGAGCTTAACCCTGCAGGCTCCAATGGTGAGCTCTAAATTTCTGAGAACATACACCAATCTGGAACATGTTAACATGTCAAGCTCAACCCATCCACAACACACATCCTTCTCTCTCTCTTAAAACTCTGCATTCATTATTTATTCTACACTTCCTATTAAGCCACTGCTTCAGAAAACAGTCTCTCTATTCATCCTCTGTCTCTCTTGCTTAGTAAACAACCCCGGTCATACCGTCTGTCTTTTCTTCTTCTCCTACCACAAAGCAATCCTTTTCTAAATGTCTTCTGTCTCTCATGATCAAACAGCCATCCATGTCAAAACAAGGCCGCCTCATGATTTTCAATCTTCCATCCATGTGAAACCACAGAGAAACAATTCTCCCCTCCACTATTTCACCATAGCATCTCTTCCACACATCATCTACATAGAGTATGCTATATTCTAAGCCTTTTACTCTGTTCATTCTTTTTCCCTCAATATCTCTTGAGGCTGATGGAACGTTCCTAATGCCTAACACTAAAGTGTATTTCAGACAGAAAATGACGACCTCTCCCCCCTATTTTCCTCGCTCTCAAACCTAATTGACCTGCTCCCCTCCCTCTCTGTCTTCTATGTGGGCTTTGAAGACAAGTGGCTCCATTTCTTTCAAGGCTAACAGGCAGAAACACCAATCAATCATGCAGTCATAAGGATGGGAGACCCATTGCCCACAGTCTCTAAACCAAAAAACATGAAATGTTTCATCAGGAAAATGTTAGTATGTTTGCGCTGGAAAGTGAGTCATAATGCACAATAGTGGTACTTCAGATTAGAGATCCTGAGTATTAAGTGGGCTGAGCAGCAGTAATAAAGTTCTAAACCACACTCTCTGTATCCTGCAGAGGAAAGCATTTACCAGCTTATGTGTCAAATTAGCAGGAAATTACCATTCAATTTGCCTGGCTTTCACCGGCACGACTATCATAACAGAGCGAAGATGAAGAGAATAAACAGCAGTGAAGAGTCTTTAAAATCGAACCCAGTTTTAGCTTTATCCATAGAAAACATGGGCTTTAAGATCCTTTGGGAAAATTCATCCACTTCCGAGAAATTGTATCTTCTTTCCTTTCTGAAGAATAAGGCGAAGAAAAAGTCAGCAGAAGCAAAACAAGGATAAATCTTGAATGAAGTGTTCAAGTCATAAGAGTGCACTGGACCCTGAGGGCTCAGGGGAAATAGGAAACTGATGGGTAAGGGACAGAGGGAGCGAAGGAGGGAATGATAGAGGGGGAAAACAGAAGAGACAGAGCAGCTGTACAGATCTTATGGAACCCTCTTGGAATGTCACCCAAATGTTCAGTGGGGTCGAAAGTCTTTAATCACCGGATAAGTTATTCAAAGTAAAATATTTGGTTGTGTTTTTCAACCCAGACACACATGTATATAGAAATGAAGCCATCATTTCATTCTTGGAAGCCTGTCTTTATTTAGCTGAGTTAGCTGCTATGACAAATGCCCATGACAACACATGCAAGGGTCATATTTACTGTGGCATTTAAAACATGAAAAAGAATGATAGAGGGACAGAGAAGTGAATGGAAAGAGATGAACCACACAAATGTAAACAGTGTTTAAAGGATGACTCTTAGAACAGCCTTACTTCACTGCTAGCCTTCTTAAAACTGGAATAATTATGAGGGGGGTCTGGGAAAACCTGACACATGTTTAGCTATGAACTCAGAAAAAAACCAGAATAAAGCTTTTTGTTTATAACTTTACTCTACCTTAAGAAACATTAACATATTTTTATTTAGTCTAATTTCTGACCTTGTTTTGGCTTTCTGTCTGCAAAGCATCATGTTGTTTATGAAGACATTTAATAACATCTGCATTTAATTAATACAGTAAATGCAGTCAGTTTGCCTAAAGATGTCTAAAACCTGCACCTACTGTAGCTAGGTGTGCTTTACTCACAAAGCTTTTTACTCTTTTTTTTTAGATCACACAAAATGGACACAAGTCTTATCAGATCAGATACTTCCTATCAAAATCGCCTAAACAATCGATAGAATTTTTAATTATGGCATTTAATTCAATAATGGTTTTTAATTTGAGTAATTAAATCACATAATAAATTCATACAGACAAAAACAATATAATTAGTGATATATTAGAATTTCAGTGGTATTTCAATCAAATCCTTAAATAATGTTTTTCTTTTTTTGTGTTTGGTAATAATCAGACTTTTAAACTGCTCTAAAAACTTGACATCCATACTAAAAGCAAACATCATGGCCTACAAACATGGTTGCCACAGACTCTGATTCCCATCACTCACACTCGTTGTCACCTTACACACTTTGTCACAGTACTCTCAGAACACACAGATACAACATATCCTCCAGTGAATATTTGCCTGATGTACCAAGCCATTGTTTGGTTAATAATTTTGTTTCTGTTTTTTGGTTTTGTGATTATGGCCTTTGCACACATTTGCTAAAATGCCTGACTTTAGGAACACATCTATTTTTTAAATAAATCCTACACCTGTGACTGTGGAGTTTCTTTTGGGTACCTTAAAGGCAGGGTCTCCGATTTTTGAAAGCCAATGTCGACATTTGAAATCACCAAAACAAACACACCCCTAACCCCAATGGGTCCCACCCCTGTATTGATAGCTCCGCCCACACATACATACATAACCCAGGCTACTAATGGAAAGAAATGTGTCTTTATCATAGCTGAAGGGAAGAACAATACGATTGCAGATAAACAAACAAGCAAAAATGACACACAAGCATAATCATGCAAAGGACGGCATATATTAGTTCTGTGTAACAAAGCAAAATCAATGTTACTCACCTATCGAGAAGGAAAAAAGCGCCTCGGCGTCTTAAGTAAAGTCAGCTGCATATTCACTGTTACTACACAAAACACGGTTGTAGCTGCCTCTCTACATTACTACGATAGAAAAGAGGTGTTATTTGTGTAGTAACAGCGTTTAGCTCAGGAGTTATTGACTCGGGAAACTCCAATCTGTGAATATACGGCCAACTTCCCGCTCCTTCAGTTCTTTCCAGTGCTGGAAAGCTGATCCTATATTAACACATCCTACTTCTTGCCTTATCGTAAGCCTTTCTTCGCTTTCTTTCTATGTTTTTATCCTTCATGTCAATGTTAAAACCGCTTTCTGCTAATGTCACACATGCGCACTGAACACTCTCTCCGCCGCATATTGACAAGCCCCACCCCTTTCTGCTCATTGGCTACACTTTGGTTTGATTTTTGGTTTGATTTTTGTTTATTATTCGGCCCGACTCAGTTTTCTGAAGCATTTCTCAAAGTTCGTAGACCCTGCCTTTAAGTTTCCTCCCTCAGTTCAGACATGCTTTGAAGGCTAACTGGCATCTCTAAATTGTCTGTGGTGTGTGACGTGGTGTGTGTGATTGTGCTCTGTGATGTGTTGGCACCCCATCCAGGGTGTCCCCCACCTTCTACCCTGAATCCCAAGCAGGATCCCTGTGAGCCAGTGTAGTATAAAAAGTTCAGAAAATGGATGGATGGACCTTGTGTATTTGTTAATTTTACACAAAACATTTCAGCCATGTAACTTTCAACGCTGTTCCTCATATGAGAGCAAAACACTACCACGGTCAGCAACAGAACCTTACAAAAAGAATGCAAGTCATACGGGTCCAGGCAAGCAGCAGTGGTGTTAACAACCGCAGGTATGGTCATCACCGAGTTGAATCCACAGCACGCGTTTTCCATGCTGTAGTAACACATGCTGTGCCATTCATTTCAGGAGACGAGAAGATGCTATGTTATGAACACATCTGGAAAACAGCTGCATTTCAGAGGCTGCAATGGACCAGAGCCATAACTACCATATGCAATAAGTTCTTCATGTCTCCTCTAAATTAAATTACATTACATTTTTGTAGCACTTTTAAAAATAGACATTGTAACAAAGTAACACTCTGAATTTAGATCTCGAGTCTAGAATTCAAGTATAAATTGTCCACCTCAGTAAAGACATCCCAGTAGCAGCTCATGACCATACTTGGTTTGGTTGGGCAGGACGCCATTAATAATGACATACCCTCAAACGACATAAAGTCGTGAGACACTTCAATTTTTATACTGAAACTACTAGCATAGTTTAAGAAATTAGCATATTTTAAGGACATTAACTGTCCTGTCCATCCAACTAGGTGGACAACAGTAAGTTTGCTGTTATTGAGTTCATTCTACAAAGGGAAGCAAAATAATAGAACATCTGTTTATATCTTTTGAACATTTAAGCAACTACTTTACGGTTCACATAGTAATATAAAGTTATAGATGCTGCCAGACTTTCCTGTGAGTGATACTTTACTGTGGTGGTGTATTTCATTTGGAGTAACACATACACACAGACATAGTCAAGTATGTGTTTGTCTGGACTTCAGTAGCTTTACATGGTATGTTTTTTTGCATGTATGTACCAGGTCAAATGGGAAAATACTGCAGATAGTCCGCTTTAACAAAAATGCAAACATGCTAGAAAAGAACTGATTGCAAACTTTCTTAAGAGCTGCTGTATGTACGGTTTTCATAGAGTTGCTCAACAAGAAAAACAAACTATTGTTCATTCATTTGTAATCAGTTCAGTTTGTCAATGATGAAAAATCGAGAAATTGCTCTGTATAATGATTATACAATTCTGAGGTGTTTTAACCTTTTTAACCAGTATGCTGGTGTTACATTGTTCTGGCAGAATGGAAACAAATTTTAATTATACAATTGAATTATTTTATCCCCTAAAATCAGATTTTATGTTTATATAAAGACGTTTTGATAAAATGTATTTTTCCTCTGTAAGGTTATGGATTAGTTGTTTTTTTTTTGCGGAGGAAGATAATGCCTTTAAAATTTAGAAGCTTATGAACAAGCACTTGAGGCATCTCAGAGAGCAGAAATGAGTTTGATATCAACATTTACTTTGTGTAAAGAAGACTACAAATCCTTTGTGTGAAAATGACTACAAATTCTTAAAGCACAGAGGGTCTATGTTCAAATCAGTCACTGACCACCATTGTGGAGTTGACTTCACAAAGAAATTCACTGCTTTACAACACCAACAGGCACAAATTACATCACACCAAAAAACAATGCAACATGTTCTATGTGCAAGTACAAAAAATACTTGAACAAAAATACCTTAAACACTGTTTTTCTCATCTCACTTTGGGAGGAATTCAGCCTTGGCATCAGAACAGTTTCCTAGCTTCCATTGTCAATGAAGCAAACAATTTATATTTGGAGAGGGAGAAATAAAAAAGCCTATAAATCCTGTTTCTAAGGTTCAAAACCACACTGATACATGTGTCTTATAAGAGCTAGTTATTTATTTCTTCTCCTTTCTCTTTTCTGTCTCCTTCCCGTATACCTTTTTGATCTCTCAAACATTTGAACCTAGACAACATGGCTACGATTGTAAGCTTCCTTTTTGATTTACTAATTCATCATGCTGCAGTCCTGCTGGAGCCTACAAACTTAACCCTTAGATCCAACGTAATTTTCCACCACTATATATTCAGTCAGATTACTCTAGTATTTCTCAACCTTTTTCTATTGAACAACTTAACAGTACCAAAGAAAAATGAATGAAATGTGAATGTAAAATTGAACAAAATTTGTCTGTCCAAGTGTTTAAGAAGGAAAGGAAAGTGAATCTGAGCCACTGAGCAAGACAAAAAAATTAAACTTTAATAATTAAATCATTAAGCAGCTTTTCTGAAAAGAGAAGAATAAAGGAAAAAGAGACTTTGCTCACGTTTGCTCCAGCCACCATTGGGTTTCCTAATTCACACACAACCAACTGGGTGTCATTTTCCATCCTGTGCTCACAATTCAGGATCTGTAGGTCCTGAAACAAAAAAGGAAAAAAAAAAATCAGTCAATTATGTCTCATTAAAGCAATTATACTGGAGTTTCACATCACTCTTTTCTTTGCTGGGGTGAACCAAAAATAAGGAGATACTATGTGACCCTTTCATGATGTGCTTTGGAAACAAAATGGTTTAGGAAACAATTAATGTAAACTAGAAAGTTGCCTTATTTTGAACCTACAACTGCCTTCTTTATTTTTCTCAATTAAGTTCTTAAATTTGTGGCGTTTACTAACATAAACTCAGCGTAAAGCAAAATTATCTGCTCATGTTAACTGTCTTTATACTTAATTGAATTAGCTGATTGTTCTTTAAAGGTATCAACATGCCCACTTCATGCAGAGATGTTATCGTATATGATGGCTGATGTTTGTAGTTCATCAACTCCTGCTTTGCCTTAATTTATACAAACGCTTTCTTCCTGTAGTCATGCGAATCATAATAGCGCCTCCTGCATTACTGGAGCATTTGTATGCGACTGCCAATATGAAGTACAATGAGTATGAAAGTGTATAAGCTCACAAAGGTGCTTTTAGCCTTTGTAAAACCCTTACATATGTCGTCACTGCATTAATATAACTACAGCATTGCTACAATATTTTTCCAATTGATCTGTTGGGTCAGGGGAAATACTTTGGTGATTACTGTAAACAAAAATGCTAACTCACTTCCCTTTCCGGAGTGTTTTTTTCATGAGGAGTGGAAAATGTTCCAAAAATATTTTCTGAGGTAATTAATCACATACAGAAGATCATACAGTATACAGAGATTAAATAAATAAACAAACAAACAAACAAACAAACAAACAAACAAACAAACAAAAAAACACCAGAGTATTCCTATAACATGATTCATCACATATTGTAGCTCAGTATGACTAAACACAAAACCAGGCACAATCAAAATACGTTTTTCTATTTAAAGCCACAGATAAGAGACCCTGTATCTTCCGGTGAAGAACCGTGGGAGGAAGAAAAGAAATATGTCGAGAGACCAGGAGTGTGATGAATTCATTAATGGCAATAACATCATACATCTCCGAGCCCTCTCGTCCTGTCATCCCTTCCCCACTCTCTCAATCATCTCTCTCTCTTCCTCTGCACCTTTCTCTCTCCATACATCTCCACCGCTGCCAACTGTTTCCTCTCAGCTAAACAAAAATGTTCCCAGGGGAACACAGCCTGATGCAGCCATGTTAATCACATTACGAGCCACTTTCTAACATGTGCTGCAATTACCAGAGAGACCACGCCTGTTAAACTAATAACACAGTAAAAGACTGTAGTAAAGATTGTAATCTTAATAGTCTGTTTAGTTCTGGCTAGTCTGTATACACAGAAAGACGTTTTAGTATCAGTATTGACAAAAATCGCATGAATCTGTCTTCCCATGTGCCTTTGTGGAAAATCACATGTAATGTTCAATGCATCCTGAAATTTGTGCATCCGTACATTTGTGGTTTGATGAAGAATGTTAGTAGTAATTAAATCAACATTCACCACATTCCAGCCTTGTTACCCCGTATTTGTGTTTTTCGCTTTTTGGTAGAAATGGATAGCAGATTGTTACATTCAAAGCATTCAAAGTAAATGCAGGAAAATGGATGTTCCACAAGCCCTGACCTCTTCATACAAGAATCATCATAAACATATAACTAAGCTATTGTGCTTAAGTTCATATGGCTACTCGGAGAGAAAACAAACTAAACGAATATAGAATAATCTAAAGGTTAGTACTGAATGGAGGGAACAAAATAAACATCAACAAACACAAGAACTTGATGAGTTGAATTACTCACTCACTCACTCACTCATTCTCTACCGCTAATCCGAACTACCTCGGGTCACGGGGAGCCTGTGCCTCTCTCAGGCGTCATTAGGCATCAAGGCAGGATACACCCTGGACGGAGTGCCAACTCATCACAGGGCACACACACTCTCATTCACTCACACACTCACACACTATGGACAATTTTCCAGAGATGCCAATCAACCTACCATGCATGTCTTTGGACCGGGGGAGGAAACCGGAGTACCCTGAGGAAACCCCCGAGGCACGGGGAGAACATGGCGAATGTGCTACCCACTAAGTCACCGTGCCTCCTGAGTTGAATGAATACATTTAAATTCAGATGACTGAACATTCACAGAACATTCAGATGACTGAACAAGTTATTCATACTTTTTTTTACTCACAGTTATGAAACACTGTTCTGAATCAGGGTTATCGATGCTTTTTTGGTGTTCACCCTGTATTGCGGTGAAAAATGTGTACAGTGCACAATGTCATGACCAATCAGAAAATCTGAAATCCTATCATATGGAAACCAGGTTGTAGAAACATTGAAAAGAAATGACTCTGTAGCATCAGGTGGCAAAGCACAGAGACATTGAAGTGCATGCCATAGAAAGTGTGAATATAAATACAAGAAAAGACTTTTGTAAGCCAAGAAAATCTTTGTTTAGTGATTGAAAAATGTAACGCAAATACCAGTGAATATATTAAAAAAAGGAAATCTGTGGTTGAGTTTAGGAGCACTTTATGGCTGGGAACACATAATCTCCCAATTCACTGAAAACTAAAAGAGATTCTATGCAGATTAAGTAGAATTATTGTCTTGTATAATCTTGATAAAAGACAGGGAGAAGTACAAAGTGGTTGATGTGGTTTACCTCCCGTCGGCGTTCCATGCCGTTGTAGTCTGCCTCCGGTGGGAGACGCAACACAAGCTCCGCCTCATATGCGCCTTCTCCATGATTGGCTGCAATGATGGTAAGCAGCAGTGGGTTTTCATCACCAATCGCCAGGTCTGTCCGGTCCCTACATGTGGCAAAAATAACTGAAATATTTCAACCATTTAACAATTTAAAATGTTTTTTTTTAAATCTGAGACAGTAAAAGCTTTCATAGACTTAAAAAAACGAACACTTCAGAGTTTTTAATGTGTTGTAATACAAGGACAAATCCCTACAGCTCAGTATCTGTGTACATCCAGATAAAACAAGGTCTCCATGAACTCCACACAGTTTAAACAACACAAGTGCAGCTCAGCACTTCGAATAACTCAAATAAACAGGAAAACATTCACTTTTTCACGCACATACATGGACACGATGGACTCACATTTTAGCAGAGAGCTCAAGATCTGGGACACACATGTTGTCCTCTCCACAGTCCAACAAGATGTTCGCCTGAGAGCAAGAACAGCAAGTACAAAGAATAAGCAAGTCTCTGTTTAGCTGTAGTTCAGACATTTGTATTGTCACTTGTATTTTAGTGATGTCTATTGATACAGGCTCATTTTTAGACATACACACACCTGTTCGCGGTGCAAGGTCATGCTGTAGTGGTCCAGTATGGGTCGTAGCTGGAGGCCAGATAAAGGAGATGTCTGATCCAGACTGTAGTTCAGAGCTACACTGATGGGACTCAGCTTATCTCTGAATTCAGTCTCATCCTAGAGAAAAACACAAACATTTTGTCTTAGACATCCTAGTAACTCTACTACTTTGATATCACTTGTTATAGGAAAAAAATCAACAGGACTCTTTTCCTCTCACAGCGAGTTTCCAGCCTATTTCTTCTTTTCTACTTTTATTTAATTTATCATATCAAATGAATGCTGTGAGGCATCTAGGAAAAATTCCCAATGTCATTTCTTTTAGCAGGATGTCAATATTAGTTATCTCTTGAAGGGAATAAAAGTATAAAATGAAGCTTGTTATGTTCAAGATCAACTGCAAAGCAGGTAAGAAAACCTCAATCCAAAAATGCTACATAAACACAACAATAACAGAAAATGTTATCAACGATATCGACAATTACACATTACACTTTCAAGTGGTTAAAGCTCTAGGTTGTCGATCAGAGGATCAGAGTTTAAGCCCCAGTACTGCCAAGCTGCCACTGTTAGACCCTTAAGCAAGGCACTTAACCCTCTCTACTCCAGTTGCGCAGTATCATAGCATATCATTTTCACTGTGCTCTAATGTATATGTGACAAAATAAAGGCTTCTATTCTATTTTTCTATAACATTAAATTATGTCACAGCTCCTGTCGACAACGAATCCACACGTTCGGACCAATCAGAATCGAGTATTCGGCATTACTGTAGTAATAAATTAAATTGTGAAAAAGGTATTTGATTTATGAGAGCTTAAGTAAAAAATACAGCAATGATTTTAAAATAAAATTTTAAAACAATTTTGAAAAATCAGTTGTTATTCTTTTCTTGATATTAGATGATGTACATACATAACCAGATCTGCTGCCAAATGTTCTGTAGATGTTTCTAAAGTACAGAGAAATAAATAGCTTTATAATGAACTGTTGCATAGTGTTTGCAATTACAAGAGATTTCAAATGCTTTGGGTTTCCTCCCCTTATCCTCTTTCCTGCTCTATTTTGCCTGCTATCGTCCTCTGACATCACTTTATGTGCTTGGAATTTTAAAGAAATCAGATAAAATAGTTTAATAAATGTCTCCGGAGCCAAGGACAACAAATAAAACCACATAATTACAGGTTAGGGAGTTGGGATGTGTGTGTGTGTGTTTGTGTGTGTGTGTATTCTGATCCATAAGGAAATGCTATATTGCAATCTGGTGGTGATGCAGTAATGAGAGTGGGTTATATCAGATTAACAGAAGGTTGTGTTCTGGGATTAATTATTAATCACTTCCTCTCCACACGGATACACCCACCCACCCACACACACACACACACACACACACACACACACACACACACACACACACACACACACACACACGTAAGAATCTGAACAAACATCTCAGTAATGAAACAATGTTCATTAGATATGGGTGTGAATTTGGTTAGATTTGGCTAAAAAACCTCTTTCCCAGAGTCCTATTAGTCGATAGTATTTGATACAAATTTTTTCTCCTTAATTTATTAATACGTACCATCATCAGTAAAGAGAATCTGTGCCTGGTTCAGTGTGCTGTCTCACAGATCAAAGCTAGAAATAGTTTGCTTTTCACGGTGATAGCACACGCACCACTCTTGGCCCATAAAACTCTTTCCCATGGCTTGGGTTGTGGAAAAGATACAATTAAAAAAGCTAGAAAAGTCAAATGTTTGACATTGTTTCTGTGCCCTCTAAATAAAAACCTATTAAAATACTTCAGGATTATTTGGATTCTTGTGGTCATTTTGAAGACACTAATAAGTATGGAGACAATTCATGATGCAGGGCTTAACGTTATGGGAAACACATATGGGTGTTCTAGACAGATCTTTGATTTCTAAACCAGATGAATGCTGGGTTCCCGTATATATGAATACTACTAGTACTGCTACTACTACCAATAACATCCATTCATTGTCTGTATTGCTTATCCTGTATAGGGAGCCTGGAGACTATCGGAAGAGACTAGGGGCATAAGGCAGAGTATACCATGGACACCCTGTTAATGCATCACATGCACACTCACACACCCATAGTGTGTATACACACTACAGCATGTATACTACAGCAACAAGTTCTTATAGCTAGTAAATTCAGGCTCTACTAATTTCTGCAGAATCTGATAGACAAAGGGACAATAGTTAACTGGTAATTTGAGGCCAGAGGTACATGCATCAGAATTTGAGAATCACACTAGAAAATATGCTTACTGTTTGTTATATCTGAAAATACTGTTCAATTTATTTGTAAATTACAAATGTTTAGGCTCTGGGTGGTCCAGCGGCAGGATCTCGTGCTCTCATTGTTGCTGCCACCTGGGTTCTATTGCCGGGCAGGGATATATATATATATATATATATATATATTACAAATGTATTCATTCATTCATTCATTCATTCATTCATTCATTCATTCATTTTCTACCGCTTATCCGAACTACTCGGGTCACGGGGAGCCTGTGCTCAGGCGTCATCGGGCATCAAGGCAGGATACACCCTGGACGGAGTGCCAACCCATCACAGGGCACACACACACTCTCATTCACTCACACACACACTACGGACAATTTTTCCAGAGATTCCAATCAACCTACCATGCATGTCTTTGGACCGGGGGAGGAAACCGGAGTACCCGGAGGAAACCCCCGAGGCACGGGGAGAACATGCAAACTCCACACACACAAGGCGGAGGCGGGAATCGAGCCCCCAATCCTGGAGGTGTGAGGCAAATGTGCTAACCACTAAGCCACCGTGCCCCCTACAAATGTATTGATTAATATAAAAAACTCAAAACACTATAACCCTAATGTGCCATTTTGAAAAGGGAATTGCAGTCAAATTTATAAAACAAGTTGGAACAAGATGGAATGATAAAACTATAGGGGCTCACCCGTAGGTAGATGATATGGTTGAGACATCGTTGGCGATCCCGCTGGCCCAGTAACATCTGCAGTGAACGATGATACTGATGTGAGTCGAGGAACAGAACCCGCTTCACTGCGCCTCGCTGCTTTAACGAGTCCAACTGCAGCTCCATGTTCAAAGCTGAGTGAGTTCAGAATTAATTCTTATTAATACTGTTTACTGTATGTTGTTACTATTAATCACTGCAGTCTGAATATATAAATGACATATAGTCTCTGCTTCTAGAAACTGGAAGCATATCAATTACAATCCATTGTCACCTATAATACTGTAGTAATCGTAGGTATTTAGGTAGCTTTCATCAAAACACTAAAATTAATCAATAACTGGTATATACCTTATTTTGTACTTGCAAATTAACTTGGAAATGTCAATAGATGTGATTTCGATAGTGTACTATTCACTTTTATCATATGCATTTTATATAATGATCATCATTTGTCATTATAGAACAATTATTGTTATGCATGTTATCACATTTCCATGACAGAATTATAAGTCAAAGCAACTGCTAGAAACAAATAAACAAACAAACAATAAAACCAACAGTCAAAAAATAAGGTACAGTATATACCAGTAATGCTTTACCAAAAATGGCTTACCGACACGATCAGGGATGCCAATTCCAGAGACTTTAGCACAGACATCTACTCTCAAACTGTAAAATAGCATATGCAGAAGTTAATATATTACATTTATTTAGCTCCCTAATGATGAAAAATACAATTCCAGTTCCTTCATGAGCATAATAATAATAATAATAATAATAATAATAATAATAATAATAATAATAAGACCTGCTGGATCACGCTGCTAAATAATGATGATAGAAGCAGTTAGTTAAATACTGATGGATGCAGATTGGAAATGAAATTAAATGTCATAGGCATCGAAGAGAAAACATTTCATATCTCCCATTTTTTTCAGGCTTAAAGGTAACTGCTTGTATTTGAAGGCAGTGATCCAGATTAAATTATTTAAAACCCTGTATCAGATCATTTATACTAAAGAAAGTCTAGCAACCTTGGACAAGTGAAATGCATGAGTATGTGTGTTTACCAAATCTAAATACGCATAAATTTTCCTCACAGAAAATCTAATCGCTTTCTCTTCCTGCCCAGGGTTCATGAAGGTACTCTTGAGATTGAAAACTAGTTCAGAAATCCAGTAAGCTTAAAGGATGAACTATTTGATGGACCAAACCATTTAACACCACAGCCACGATACATGACTCCAGGTAAAACATATACGTAGGTTATATTTTTGGTTAGATTTTAAACAAATAATGTTTCTGCAAGCCATCAGTGTGGTTTAGATATGTGCTCCTGATTCACTCATATAATATTGGCTTCTACGTTGAGAAATACGGTTATGAAAAATGATGACGATGCTGTCATTCACCAATTCACCAAAAAATGGTTTGCTTTTCAGGCTGTACAAGTATTCTGCAGCTTGTACCTTCATTCCTTTGTAACATAAATATAAAATATGCAATAACCACTCCACAATACTCACATACAGCTCTGTTATCATGTCTGATCAAAACAGGAAGTCTCCATCCCCTGAGCTGCACAAGTAATTTAGAGGCATGTGAAAAATGGTGGTGCTATGAGAAATTACCAAGAGCCTCATGAAATCCATCCCCTGCCCCATACAATCCTTATTTCTTCCTGTTAACATTTTCTTTGCTTTTTTTTTTTTGATTAAAAAAACATTACTAAAATGATGCTGCTAACTGAATGGTCTCAGGTAATAAAGACTATAGAGCTAAACTGAGTGAAATAAAGTAACAAAGCATGCTCCATTAAATGATTTTACAGATATAATGAAATCTGTGACACTAAGCACTATGCTGCTAACTAATAGGAGGTACTAAAGACTCTGTGCTGCTAACTGGAAAAAATAGACTTTTTGCTAAAAACACGTTATATGAGTTAATAAAGGTTACTACTACTACTGAGTGCCCTAAAAAAATATTGTTGTGCTCCAAACTGAGTGATCTAAAGCAAAGAAACAAAGACTGTGCCACTAATCAAGGGAGGCAACAAAGGCTATGCTGCTAGCTGCTAAAAAAAGGTAAAAAGGCTAAAAAAAATCATTGAGATATTATCATGGCTTACTGAGCAAGCTAATGTAAAGATAAAAAAATGTATTGTTGTGCACTGAAGGTTGCATGGTAATTGTTTCAACATTTTTTTATACTCGCACGCAACCAGCAAAGAAGTAAATGTTCATGTATATGAAGACAAATATTAAAGACAATTGTTTAAAAAATCACTTAAAAACATTTTTTGGGAAATGTTTCCAGATATTTTGTAATAATCTCTCTTCAATCTCCAGATTGTGTGCATTTATAACTGACCTTTGTGTTTATGTCTGAATCTGTCCTGAATTATGGGCCTTAATAACTGAACTGTTTAACATAATCAGGACTTCAGCTTGTACAGCATGTTCTGAGACATGTGGTATAAAGCAAAAACACACAAAAAAACACATACACACACACACACACACACACAGACACAAACACACACACACAGACACAAACACACACACACACACACACACACACACACACACACACACACACACACACACACACACACACACACACACACACACACACACACACATTTTCACACCTCCCCTCTGAAGTGAAAAAAAAAAACAAAACATGATATTTCCAAGCTTGCAATTTCACTTACAAATTCCTAATTCCATCCAAGCGAGCTGAATGCATGCGATTTTGGAATAGCTCACAGACACGCACATACATCCCTCATACTGAGCATGTAAGTTTTAATTACCCATAACCACCCGGTGTTGTGTTCCATGTATGAATATGAATAAGAAATACCCACAAGGCGGTCTCCATGGACCTCAACAAGACATTACTTTTTCATGCACTGACTGAAACCGTGGCAACCCTTCCATGACCTCTCCTAGTGCTGTCACACATGTAGCACTATGAGAAAAGTCACGTGTGTGTAATGGGACAGCATACATTTGTTTAGCATAGGAAAGAACCCTGCTGAATAACTTAATGATGTTTCTCTGTCAGCCTCGTTAGGAACGCTCCCTCATGAGAAAGGTAATTACCACCCACAGCACACACATATATATATACATACACACAAACACACCGACGCCCGGGGGACAACCCCTGACCTGTGCGTTGACCCTGTTGAAACTCTTCCTTACTTGCAGTCTATCTGCCAGCTACAATTACTGAATACAACTCTAACTTAATAGCATCCTGTGTGTGTGTGTGTGTGTGTGTGTGTGTGTGTGTCTGTGTGTGTGTGTGTGTGTGTTGTAAAGTCTGTCGTTCCAGCCAGTAAGACCGTACAGTACTTGTTCAAACGCTTTAGGCAAAAGCTGGACTATTACTGGGCTATCAGTGCTCAGGCATGGAGCACTGAACTCTCTCTCTACACACACACACGCACACACACACGCACACACACACGCACACACGCACACGCACACACACACACACACACACACACACACACACACACACACACACACACACACACACACACACACACACACACACACACAGAACAGCAGGGTTTGATTCTACAGATGAGGATGAAACAAAACCATAAACATGAGAGGAAACAGAAACTCTGGAGCTTTATATTGAACTGGTCTTGTGTCTGTTTTCTCATCACCATACCCAAAATGATGAAAATCAAATCAGAAAAAATAAAATAAAATAAAAATATGTAAAGTAATATTTGACTGTTTTCCCCAATCTAAGGTGTTTTTTCTTGCTGACTGAATATTGTGCACAATATACAAAAAACAAAGGTTTATATTGTGTTGGCCATATATTAATATGTTTCATTTTATGTGTATAAAAATAAAAATTAGTACATGTGGTCCTCTGTCTGCACAGTCTGCACTTTTGTTTTAACAGGCTACTCTCCATTCCACACCTTATTTGACTGTTTTCCCCAAATCTACTGCTTTATACTCAGTGTGTGTTTGTGTGTGTGCCAAACCTAACAGACAGACACCCCAAGCATCAAATAGATGCATGGTGACTCACAACAACAGAAAGTTCAAGGTTGCATATAAATGTGTGTGTGTAAGTTTGCATTTGTATGTGTGGCAGAACCTTTACACAATTAGTGTCACTACCATATAGACACCCAAACCTCCTGCAGTATACATCCCAGAAAAAAAACACACACAATAATGAACTGATTCATCACTATACCAAAGTCTAGCTTGGTCATGATAAGACACTTACCAGGGAACCATGCTGTTAGACTTGGGCATGAGGCAGGTCTTATTCTCCGGGTTGAGGATTTTGGGAGTTAGGATGAGTTGAGCGTCCACCGTAACCACGGGTCTTGCTCTAAACACATTGACATCCGCATAAAAATAAATCCAAAGCAAATGTAAATTACTGCTTGGTGACTTTTATCCACACAAGAACTCTTGAATATACTTAAAATATAAAATATAAAATTAGAACTCTGTATATATATATATATATATATATATATATATATATATATATATATATATATATATATATATATATATATATATATCCTTCAAGATTTCCTTCAAGATGTTTTGTGCATTCTGAGATGCTTTTCTGCTCAACACAGATGTTTAGACCTTACAGTATTGCCTCTCTGTCAGCTCAAATAATCCCAGTCATTCATCTCTGATCTGAAATATAACATTCTATGTTCTGCTTAAAGTCAGACTCAATCAGGTGTCTCCTAATTACATTTTTTTAAAACAAAAACTAAAGATAATATAAGAATTTCTGACAAACAATTATTGTGATCTTTTTTTCTGTACCTGAGTCTTAAAGGTTTTTAGTCTTATAATTTTTATGTCAGTTCTACAACAATATTTTTACGATGTATAAGCATAGAAAAAAATGCCAAAGATTACAATGAGTAAATAACTGTATATATCTGTTTATAGTTATGTTTAATGTTGGAATTTCGAACATCCACAAAACCAGTTAGTAACCTTTATTACTTATATTACACCATGTTCCTTCACAGGACTCTTTCTTGAAGTTAATTATACTATATACATATAATAATATGTAAAGTTACATAAGTGTTGGTAAATCCCTTTCCCTTTTTCTCTACATTGCTTATTGTACATATAAAGTTTTATATATACACACACTACCACACACATTACTCATTAACCCTACCAACCTGTAATATACTTCATACAGCTCAACTGTACTGACATGTTAATATGTAGTTAAGAGAGATGGAGAGTTATTCATATGTATATTTGTATCCAGTCTTATTTATGGAATGTTCTAAAGTTTAGTTCTTGCAATTGCTCTTGAGTTGAGGCTGTTGTGACACCGAATTTCTTCTTTGGGGATTAATAATGTTCTCTCTCTCTCTCTCTCTCTCTCTCTCTCTCTCTCTCTCTCTCTCTCTCTCTCTCTCTCTCTCTCTCTCTCTCTCTCTCTCTCTCGGTTAACACTCACCACCAGCATTGGGGTGGTAACATTAGCTTACACAAACTGGAATCAAGACCTGCTAACAGCATAGACACACCAGGCCAGCATGTGTAAAAGCCCTGTGTTTTGGGACACTATTATTTTATTACTGGGTTTGTGTGTGGCTTTGTGGCAGGAAGTGAGCAGGTTGTTTTTATAAGGAAACAAAATCTAAGAGAAAGAAGCCACAGGATTTGAAGGATTTCTTCAAATATGACCACTAAATCTTATCTCTGGAGGACAAACACATAAACAACAACAAAAAACTTGCTTATGTGGTAGTGCTGCATTATTTAACACACACATATACACACTGACATATACACAAGGTCAACAGTGAAGCCCTGATGTCTAAACCAATGAAAAACACTCTGACCAGACTGCAGAGCCACTCACTCTGATGAGAGGAACATGTGGAAGAGTTTGTGTAATGATGTTGTGTGTATGTGTGGAAATGTCTATGAGTGTGTGTGTGAGTGAGAGAGGGTAAAAGATGGAAATGGAATGTGTGTATGCAGCTGAAAGCATGTTACTGCACTACATCAACTCTCGTTGGTCAACTAGGATTACATCTGTTGTGTGTGTGTGTGTGTGTGTGTGTGTGTGTGTGTGTCTTACCTGTACACCACCACTTTGTCAGCTCCAAAAGCCCCAACAAGAAGATCTATACAGACAAAGAGACAAGATATAAGCGATAGAAATAAAAGCAATTTTTAGAAGACAGATGAAATGCATATGTGCATAAGTGCATATTCGGACATGTGTGTGTGTCTGTGTGTGTGTGTGTGTGTGTGTGTGTGTGTGTGTGTGTGTGTGTGTGTGTGTGTGTGTATGTGTGTGTGTATGTGTGTGTGTGTGTGTCTGAGACTGAGAGGGGACAGTGTGTCAGCTTCAAAGCATGCTGCAGCTGGGAGTGATTTGAAGCTCTCCAGCAGTCTCCATCACACACAGAAGTCTCATGCTTTACTCGTATCAGCACACACACACACACACACACACACACACACACACACACACACACACACACACACACACACACACACACACACACACACACACACACACACACACACACACACATCCGAATAACTAAAAATATCTCATGGGTTCTGTTCAAGACACTGACGCACATCAAATAGTTTTCTGATTTTCTGCTGACTCAAAAAAAAAAAAAAAGCCGCATGAATGAATTATATTTCATATTTGTCCTGGTCAGGATCATGATGTATACCAAGCCTATACCACGAACACTGGGTCTGGAGGTAGGGATACATGGTAATACACTCATTTACTAGATGTAATATTAGCACCAATCCACCTCGAGGCATGCTTTTAGAAGAACACATTCATACATACCATGAAGTATTAACTCGATATGTTTTTGTTAGCAGTTAGAAAAAGATGTAAGCAATTAATTTGCAAAAGTCACTTGTTTTTCCAAGCACATACAATATAAAAAAGATCTCTGAGCAATCTAATACATTACATAATTACATGCCAAATTTTGTTTGAGCTTTGTTAGCAGATTTGCATCGCAAGCTAACTATGCTAGGTATACACACTCACTACAGGAACCACCATATGCCTGCATGTCTTGATATACTGTATATTTTAGCTAGTTGAAAACAAATTAAATAATGCACCAATCAGAGTAAAAGTTGAACTAACCTGACAGGCTTTGTTTTAGCATTTTTAGCAAATTTACAGCTCAAGCTAACTGAACTAGCTCGCACTGTACACTCAGTACAGGCACCACCACATGCCTGTAGTTAATTAAACACAAATTAATCATTGCATTCGGGTGAGAGTTGAAATTTGTTTGTTTTACAAGTACAATGCCAGGCTTTGTTAGCAAATTAGCAGTGCAAACTAACTGTAGCCTACTAGCTAAAAAAAGATCTCTCCTACTTGCTTCCAGAGTTTTGTTTACTTTGTTTCTTTGTACCATCTCTACATGCATTTAAAAGAAAAGTTGTATATGACAGGATAAAAAGAAAAAGTTATTTTTTTTCTTTATTTTATTTTTTAGTCAAACAGTACAGGAATGAATTGCTTATAGGAAGTTGGAAATTAAAAACTTAAAACCTAATGAACCATATGTTTGGTCAGAAGACTCATTTGAGCCAGTCATTGAGATTTGTCAACTTAAAAATTGAGATTTTTAAAGTCACGCTAAAATACAGTTGCAACTATGTTGTCAAAAAGCTCACATCCTATGAATATACAAATTAGAAACCCACCTTATCCCCATGTCAGCTATTATAACAGCAGAGAAGATTTGCTATTAGATTTGCAGCTGAAAGCTGATAGGCTCTTAAATTCTATGATGTATTACAAGTTGATGTTCAATACTAACTAAAAAACCTATCATCTGTTTTGTTCTATCCTAAAAAAGTGTAAAACCTGTGACAAATTTTTCTTAGTTTTCTTGCACTGTGACATGTATGTTCATTTAAATACCCATAAAAGAATTTATATTATGAACAACAACCTTCGTAATGCTTGTGACCGTACATGACTGACAAGTGCATATATATTTTTCAGAGAAAAATCATCCGTCATTATGGTTTCTGATGCAAATCTGACACACACACACACACACACACACACACACACACACACACACACACACACACACACACACACACACACACACACACACACACACACACACACACACACACACACACACACACACACACAGCTGAGTAGAACAGTTTGCTCTTATTGCAGCTATTGTCTCTTCCCTTATAATGACAGCTGTTTTACCTATAACTGTCAGTCATCTCTCCACACAGTTTAATAAAATTACTATTCATACAACTCTGCCCATCATTAACCATCATTATATCATGATTTATGATCATCTGTGAACCACATTACAAATATACTGAAATGAGAGACTTCCAAACACTACCTGCATTTGTTATTAAATCTAATTTCAGATTTCTATGTTTCCTTACGAACTGATTAAACAAACATTTGTGGTACCAAAATCCAACTTGTATGCTTTTAAATGTTCATTTACTCAGGGATCTGTTCCAAAAAATAAAAATAATAATAATTCTGTGTGAGATCTTTGACTGGAATGTTGTTTTTTCCTGTGCGGGTTAATACGCGCTGGTGTACGGAGTGCTCCTGGAGGGCCTCTAGTAGTCATCCAGAATCTGCGGCTTACAGGCAGGAATGTTCTAGCACACTTCCAGAAACCCTAATAAGTGGTGGGAGAGTGCTCTAATTCTCCTCTGATTCCACCGCAACCAGGATTTTACATTAAAGTCGGACTGGAAAAGTTTCTGTCTAAAACCGACCCAAGAGACAAGGTTTGGTGTTGTGATAGAAAACACACCTTAGAGTTCTGAAACACATCAATGCAACACGCACACACACACACACACACACACACACACACACACACACACACACACACACACACACACACACACACACACACACACACACACACACACACATATACACAGAGACGTTCTGGACAACAGTGTAATGGATTTATCCAATCCAAATCCAATCTGACATCTGGTAACATAATTTCAATGTTCAGCTTAATCAGATGGGCTCTCAAATATGTTGTGTTAGTGCGTTGAGTGTGCATACACAAGCATATCAGACTCTTAATGTTAAGTTCAAAACCCTCTCGCTAGACCACATTAAAATTACGGATTTGAAATAATCAGTAAAAAAAGTGAAATCCCTTGATTTAACCCTTTGTCCCCGATTGCTTCACTTCCCCGTTAGGTTCTTGCACTGATTTCAATTCTATTTTGTTTGTACAGCAGTTTTAACAATTTACAATGTTGCAAAACAGCTTTATATAAATCCTAAGATTTCTAACGAGCAAGCCAAATATGACAGATGCAAAAAAAAAACCTCCATAAGACAAGACAGGGGAAAAAACCTTGATAGAACCCCGAATCAGGAGGATTCCCTACCTTTTGTGTAGTAAGATTATGATCATTCCTACAAATCATAAATCATTACAAACAGTATTAAGTGTGTTGAAAGGATGTTCAATATGAGTATATTGTGGATAAAAGCCCTGGGATGAGCACAAAACACACTGATTACAGCAGCTGTATACAGGATCTATGTGAGATTATTCACCGGAGCAACGTAGTCTTAATATTTAATCACTGTTTAAATAACATCTTGAAAAACGATTCCTCAAGGGTTCTTGAAATGTTTCAGGATTCATGTTTTCATATTTGTTTCCTGATTTTAGACTTAAATCTTTTTTACTACGAATGTCTATGTAAAATTCAAATATAACCATGACAACAAGCATCAATAGTATGTAGGTGAAGCAAAAGTTATTTGGATTTTAGTTTAAGAAAATTTCTACATGGAAATTCTTCTGAATGAGGAAACCTGCACAAAACCTACACAGAAATTCTGAGGGAAGTTCCACTATAAAGTCTTAAGCAAATATTTCATTTTGGCAAATTAATACATGTAAAAAAAAAATACAGAATTTGTGAAAAAACTAATTATTTATAAACTATTGAAAATATTGCTAAAGTATTTTTTAGTTACTGTAAAAGTTCACAAAGCATTGCAAGGTAAACCTCTCCAAGATATAAGCATAGAAAACAGCCGTGTGATGGGAGATTTTTGTGCTAATTCCTTTTGTATATTATGTTTCACAATTTTTGGAATGGCCTCAGTACATAGAGACAAGGGAAAATTCCAACAACCGCTATCAAACTGTATTTTATAGCTTGTTGTTCATTCAAATGAATAGTTTCTTATTCAGAGTTAAGACTGCGATTTAAGTAGGCTCTGACTAAAGCTATATTAATATATATGCAGAGAAAGTTATATGAATTCAGATTCACTATGCATTACAATTATATAAATTACCTGTATGTAGATGATACCTCTAAGGCTTCCAGAATTTTCGAGCAGAAGGATCTGAGATGTTTTTTTTTTTAAATTGCATCAAGACCATCACCTTTAAATATACTGTTGTGCATTTATCCTACTATTTCCAATATACAGTGATCATAAATCAGATACCTTAAAGTTATAATATTATTCATGGCACTGTATGTATAATTTCAGTTAAAACGTGTTACCACATGGTCAATTAGTCGCTAAACTGAAGTGACGTAGTTTTCATGGTATCAAGGCTAATCAGCTGTGAGCTAGATTTATGAGTAATTTCAGTAGCATAACATTTTATCACACAATTTAAAAAAAAAGTCCTCCATACAGTCTTCAGGGTTTATTTCCCATAATCAAAAATAAAATAAAATAAAATAAAAAATGTTCACAAACTGATCAGTTATGTGTAAAACCATAGGATAAAGTTATCAAAGGTTATGTAGTACATTTTATTTCTCTGTATGTGTCTGTATATTTTTAATAGAAAGTGATACTCTGCTCAGCTGCTAAGCATGTACTTGTGCGCGAGGGAGACTACATGTATAAAACATTTGCAATTTCAGATCTAAGCACTTGGAAAATTTTACAGTCAAAATGCATTACAGTGTAACTGCAAAAGTATACATTTAGCAGACACCCTCATCCAGAGTGACTTACAATTTTATTTCAATTTATACAACTGAGCATCAATGGCCTTGCAATAGCAGCTTGGTGTACCTGGGATTCGAGCTCATGACCTTCCAATTACTAAACCAACACCTTAACCACTAGGCTACCACATCCCAAATACAATCATCCTGATTCCTCAATGTGGTCGATGCGCATTTATACGCTTACCTTAAATGGGCAAGTCAACTGGCTGGTAAACATCCATACCTCATCCATAACACATCCAAAAAAAAAACTTGAGAAATTCTTTTAAATGTGATCCACTGAGTAAGAATTAACGTATTACCATTTTTTGCACAAGACTTTCACTGTGTGACAGTTAATGGGTTAAACTAAAAAATACACACCTAAACACAGACACAGCACAGATAAGTATATTTATATGTATATTTATATGTATATGTATATTTATATCTATATTTATATACTTGCAAATGGTGGTTAAAACGTTTTATTTTAACTATCAATCTATTCTGCAAACACTAGCAAAAACGTAGCTGAAAAACAATTTGCAAACAGACTAGTGAAAACAAGAAGAATTAACCAGGGAAGAAAATAAGAATAAAAAAAAACACATCTGTACAAAACCAATCACAATAACGAGGCTTGACAGGTCAGGAGAATACTCTAAGCAATATTTCATGCTGTGTGTAAGTTACAAAGAGTGTGTGTATAACCTATAGTGTGTGAAGGTGATTGAGTCCAGGTGTGTATGATCAGTAAGATCGTGACTGTCTATGTGACAGAGTGTGTGTGTGTATGTTGAGTGTTGTAGTCGGCGGTGGCTGCATCTCATTCTGTAAGTTGTAGTAAGGTGCTGACATGACAAGCACGATATATTTCAGTTACAGCAAACTGTCTGACAGTGACGCTGGACTTAATACAGCATATGATAGATGGGCCTAAGGTCAGAATCATGTGGAACTGAAACATTCCTTTGCATAACTTAAACTTTAACCCTTACGTGTAGCTCTTGTGTAAATACAAAATAGCACTTAAGTCAGTAGTTATGTCTGAGGTGAATACATGTGTCACCTAACTCCGATTATACGCTATAATGGGTATTTGTTCTCATTACTTTTTGTATGACTTAAGTTGTTTTAAAGTTGTTCTTAAGCAGTTGTTGTACTTCAGCTGCACCCTGTTTGGGTCATCCAACCAGCACATTTGATTTTAGGACAAGTTTTATGCGCTTGCCCTTTGAGAAGCAACCCTCCCTTTTTATCCATTTACATTTATGGGATTTTGCAGATGCAGTTTTACAGAGTGACATGTATCTTATTTATAAACCTAAGCAATGGAGGATTAAAAGCCTTGATCAAGGGCCCATCAGTGGCAGCCCTGAGACTTTAACTTTCTTCTGATCAGCAGTCCACCACCTTAACCACTGAGCTACCACTTCCCTAGCAGCCATGATTGGGATTGGCATTGAGTGTTAACCCCTCAGTGGCTGGATAGTTCCGTGCCCGGGAATTAAACCCAGACTCCTGAACCATTGGGGACATGAATTCGCACTGTTGTAAAAATGTAAGTGAAAAATCAATATATCAATGGTGAAAGTTGAGCTTATGCTGATGTCCTATACACTGGTCACTTCATAAAACTGTAAAATAACACCAAGCTGTGGTCAAAAATAAGACTTTATCCTCAAATGGCCACTTTCATGAGCCTCGAGTCTAGTCTCAACTGGTTAATTGAAGCTCACGTCTGTTAAACCTATCTCGAGCACACAGGTTTCTCCTGCCAGAGAAATATCTAAATCAAGCCAGCACTTGCAATTCCCACTTACACCTCCAACCTCACATTCCTCATCTCTCATTTCATCCATCAATCCATCCTTCTATCCATCTGTCCATTGGTTTCCTCCAAAATAATCAGGAATGGTCTCTCTGTAGACATTTTTGAAAGGAATGAGTGATGGTGGGTTTGATTGGAGATAAATGCAGAATTGGTTCAGAGGGTGTAGTGCCTGTGCTATGTCAGGTACTGTACGTGTCATTATGTGATTCTTTTTTTTTTAATTCTTCTTTTTTAACTATAGTGAACAAAGGAGATTTATTGTGACCTCTGAAAGTCCAACATTTGCCAGGACTTCTACAAAAATCCCAGGTGTAGCATCAAGCACATGCACATGCTGAGTTTTTAAAGACAATATGACGTTACTGATACAAAGAACATGAAAGTGGTATGAAGCCAGAGATTATAGGTAGCTTGTAAATGTGTTTGGACCTTCTATATCTCAACCCACACCTCCTGCGAGAGAAAGTGAGAGCAAATGACTGCGTTAATATGTGTTAATATGACTGCAAACTGTTTATAAATTTTGTAAACTTTGTAGTCAGTCTCTCTTTATATCCCTGTTACACGTAATCCAGTCTAAAATTCTGCACATGCATGGAACGATGCATGAATTGTCTTTGTAACCTTAACAGTGAGAAGCCTGGGAGTGTAAGTCTGGACGGTGTGTTTTACCTTTTTTATCACACCTCATTTACTTCCACCACAGCAGAACATCATAAGTGTGTAGATTTTAAACAGACAGTAAGAATAAGTGTTTGTTTCTAAGCATTTTGTATTAGCTGAATACTCTAGCAAGGATGCTATAGTTGTTGAAAATAACATCAAATGCACCACAAGTCATTGTTAGGAAAAACTGCACAGCAAAAAATGCCTTCATCATTAGTTAATATTAGAATTAGTGCACAATATTAATTTACTGTTACTATAAAGTGTTACCGGTATTTAATCATAAAGCTTCACAGGGCATCTGATTAGACTAGACTTTTTTTTTTATTTTCATACAAGGTAATGGTCAGATATAACATAAGAAAAAATAAGAAAATAAGATCATACTCATTGAAATACCTATACAGAGGTGCATTTACAGCACTACATTCACTCATCCTTAGTAACTTACTGGTCATTGTAATTAAGTTACAAGTTTGTTCATATTTTGGAAAAAAAAAAACAATTTTTATTAATTTATGACTAGCTATTTAACAGATCATGTCAGGTGACCTTTGCCCATTGGTTTTAACCCTAAACTGGGCCAGACCAGGCTCCCCTGAACCTAACCTTAACCCTAAAGTGTGTAACTATGCAAATGCAAAGCCACATGTGGGCAATGCATATGAGAACCTGACTAATGTTACACAAGAACTTATATGTTGCACACACACTCACACGCATACACACCACATCAATAATAATGATCAAAGGCTAATCAGAGCCTGGTCGTTCCCTAATCAGAGATAAAGGTGTGCATGCTTTAAAGGTTGTGATATCATGACTTCACTTGATAGCAAAAGAGAAATCTGCTTTTCTTCTTAGTCTGTTTTTGAAGGGCCTGTTGTGCATCATCACCCTGCCAGACGCGCGCGCGTGTGTGTGTGTGTGTGTGTGTGTGTACGTACTTTGAAACCCCAGACTTTTCAAAACCCCAAATTAACGATGGTATTGTTTTATCTGTAAACTTACCAACATCAACCTACTCTCTTTGCAAAAAAAGCTCCTTAACTCCTGAATAAATACTGATTAAAAACTCTGCATCACACATGCACTGGCACCGTCCGCCATGATGAAGAGAACATGTGTACATTACCTCAATAGTAAGCTTAGTCCAGCGGGCATGTGTTATAATCATGAAGTTGTTTCACAACTTCTCAAAACACTGAGACATTCAAAGGGGAACTCCTGAAATCCTAAACATAATCTAAACTAAAACTTTGTAGAGTCTTTTTTTTTTTCAAGGAAAATTTTTTAATGGTGTCAGAATCTTTTAAGAAATGTTATACATGTGGCAGCCTGGGAAATTTTTTTTAATATATACTATAAACTACACATTTTCCTGAACTGAAATATGTTTCTCGTTTGAGAAACCTCAAATCGTCAATCACAATGAATGTTCTAGACTTTTCTCCAGGTTCTCTGGTTTCCTCTCACTGTCCAAATAACATTCTAGTAGTCAACCTGGCTATGTTAACCTGTCCCTAGATGTGAATAAAGAGGTGGTCTGGCTCCTTTTTTTGTTTAAAAATGCTTTGAATGCTTTCCTTTTCGCTGCAGTTGTCTGAATTTGTTCAAAATCCTGGCACAACAAACAAACAAAGTCACAACAAAATCGTCTCACTGCTGCATGATGCTAGCATCATACACAGATGTGAGTTGTTAAAATGGCAAAACCAAAGGTGAATATACAAACAAAAACAGAGAAATTGGATTTGGTCACTTTGAATTGTAGTCACTCCAAGTGAAAATAGATTTAATAAAAAAGCATGAGGTTTTAAGAAAGCTGTAATGTTGCAAAAAAGGAAAAGATATAATAAATTATTGCTACAGAATGTCATTACAATGCTGCTAATACAAATAAACAAGGCAAAAAACCCGTAACATTATGTCAAATTATTAATGTCACAACAAGTAAATGCTACATAAAAAGTGCTCAAAAACACCTAGATTTCAGCAAATATTCATGAGATTGTTTAGAAAAAGATCTTTTAAGCGTTCTTGTTAGGAAAGTAGCTATTGCCATGTGAGTAATTGCACAAGGTGGATAACAGCATAGATGCTACATTTTTACAGTTCAGCGCTATCTAAAAAACAGTTCATTATATTTTTTTGTCATATTGTCAGTTTAGTGTCGAGTATTTTCTGTTAAGTGAATGTGATAAACCAGTGAAGTATCAAAATAGCTAACACTGTCAGCTAACCTCAGGTATTTAGCTTAATAGCTAGCTAATCAGCCAATATGATATTACAAGCAATAATGGAAAGTATTATGAAGCATATTGAGCAAACACCTTAATGATGCTGTATAATTCAGTGTTATATACATTACTAATTCCTTATTAATGTTAACGGGCTACTGAACGATCTAAATATTTGTTGTTTTTTTATGATGTTATTTTACATTTAAGAAATAACTTTTTTTCCCTAAAAGTAGGTTACAAATAGAAACACAGATTTATTTTTTAATTTTATACAATATTTTATATTATCTATGCAAAAAATAAAATTAAATAAATTCTAAATTGTTTAAAAAAAAAAGGTGAATATCTACAAGTAGCCTCAACATAGCTTTTTTAGGTAGTTAATTTCATAGCATTGAAATGTAACTAACAACTTTTTTAAATGATGGTTTGGCTGTAGCTTAGCTATTTTAATTCATCAGTAGCTTGGCAAGTGGCTTCCCCGGTTCTCTCGGTTATGGACCATTCTAGAAACCATGCATTATATTTAGAACTAATTTTAGGTGACAATTCTACTGCATTAGAGTTACATTTTTTTTATATAAATGGTAGACATTAACACAAAAATAACTGTTATTGGTCACTGCGGTCTAGGAATGGACCAAGAATGAGTCCTAGTCTAATCTCTTGGATGTGGCATTGTTGTAGCTCAGTGTTATAGATATAAAGCATTTGTGCTACAGTATTGTACGACTGCAGCCTACAGCATACATCTATAGTATATGCCTCTATTTACAACAGGCTTAATCTACCATGGTGTATCTGTTTCTCATTTATCATGCATTTTTCCCAAGATTTCCTTATGCTTATCCTTGGGCACTTTTTGGCCCCACCCATGATACAATCATTTACATCCTTTCCACATAGAATGCTCTACAACATGGAAGGCAGATCATTAAATCCATACACTCTTAGATAAAAAACGGTTACTCATGGATCTTTTGGGTAGTTTGGTGTTCTTAACGTCTTAAAAACTCTCTTCAAACATAAAAGCTGTATTGTAGCATTCTTCTAGGGTTCCCAAGAAGGACAAACTTAATGAAGGTGGTCTATGGAACAGAAGGCTAAAGTTTAAACACCATTTTGTTGTATAAAAAGAAAGTGGAATGAACACTTAAATCATGTGGGTGTGAATGGAAAGCACCTACAACTCATACTGTACCACCTACATGGGTTTTTAAGCCAGAAAAAGAAGATTGCATTTATATGGGAAAAAATGGACTAATAATGTAGCTTGAAATTGAGTTATCTTGGTTTTTATGAACTCTAATAAACTCTAATCAATAAGTTAGAAATAATTTTAGAGGAAAACAGCTTAAATGGCTGCATCTGGAGTCCCTTTATGAACCCCCTATTCCATATATAAACATATAAAAGATCCTGTATAAAACGAGAGTGGCAGTAGAAGTAAACAAACTATTACCCTGTTTCGGGTTTTGATTAAATCCACCCAAAGCATTATTGCATCGCTTCCTTTGGTGGATCTGGTGGAAAAAGCTCCAAATGAAACGCTCATACTGAGGGTGGTCTTATTTTGAAAGTGCAGCTGAAGCAGATTACGAAAGCACAGTTACAAACCTGGTGCTTAATGAACTTCACACACTCCTATGTGACACTGTGATGTGTTACTGGGCAACAGAAGAAATGAAACACTTCCCACTGCAGAGAAAAGCGTATAGCCGACATACTGGCTAATGTTACAGCTCAATCAGCATTTGGGTTCAGGTTTAGCAAGTAACATCTGTCTAAATCGTAGTGTCAAAAGACCACACATACACACTTTAGCACTCTCTCTCTCTCTCTCACACACACACACACACACACACACACACACACACACACACACACACACACACACACACACACACACACACACACACACACAAACACACACACATACAGTATATATGCAATTTCCTTTTCGAATGAAATGCTTGGTCTCGTGTACTTGATGAATCTGCCATCCAACTTATAAACGTCTTTAAATCACACATCTGAGTAGAAACACAGCACACAGCAGTCTATTGGTTCTTAAATCCTTTCCACAGTTTATAAAATATCACATCATTTTGACAAGCACAGTGTGACTGTTCCACAATATTAACTTTGATTTATACAGAAGTCAAGTGTATCAAATGTTTAAGTTCTGTATTTCATTCTATTATTTCTTTCCCCACAACTTACAGTAATAACCTTATAACACATGTTTTCGCCAAGGTTTCTGGAACTTTATAGGAACTAAAAAGTTTGAATCCTGGATATGATGTAAACAAAAGTATGAATCATCAATCCATTAGCTAGCCCTGGAAAGAAAAACCTCTAAAGTCCAGACCAGGTTTGTGTTTTGGATGCCTGGCAACCCAAATGAATAGGATAAAAATAGATACCTAACATAATGTATCAATGTATGGCGAGCTACTGAGATAGTTAAGTGCAATCATGCAGACTAAAAGTAAGGGTGTATTCATCCAGTCATCCAGTCAAAAAATCAGCAAGTTGTCGGTAAGCATTTTGGCTTGTATGCTGAGTAAACCTCGCAATGCCGTAATTAATGATTACACTTAAGTATGGATAGCAGATATTTTCTACATAGGTAAAAACAGCTATATACGAAATAAAAACTTTTGTTTTCTAGTCAAAAAGAAGTCTTTATTTTCATTTTCTGGTTCTGTGTGTCCAAAGTTTTAATGCTGTTTTGTATTGTTTTTACATTGTTGTGTAAAGGTGATATTATTATAGTTATTTCATTTATAATTTTGCTACTTGAACAAAGCAATTTTCTTTACCGAGACATTGCTGAAGCTAACTTCTTTGTCCCTAGGTGGAGCTTAGTTCTTTTTTTAGTAAGCTCCACAAATTTTGATCCACAGGATGATTACCTACTCTCAAAAAGCCATTTGATTATTATTAATGGCCCATCTAGATTTCGTCTTTTCGATTACGTGGAAAAATAAATACAACTTTTAAATTATTATGTAAAATGTAAAGCCTAATTACAGCCTAAAACATATAATAAAAACTAAAAAGTTTTTATTCAGGCCAGATCCAGCAATCGATAATCATGGCTGTTGGAGCTTACTGTGATTAGCCAGAAATGAAATTTGGCTTTGGGTTACCTAGTGAACTCCTGAAAAGGTTTCTGTAGGGATACAGGTTTACAAATTACAGCTCTACAGATGAAATAAATGTACAGCAAAAAAGCTTAACATGTTCCAGAGAATTCCTCAGCAAACCAGTGCAAGTCTGTTGAATTCAAGGGGTCACAGTCTCTCTCTCTCTCTCTCTCTCTCTCTCTCTCTCTCTCTCTCTCTCTCTCTCTCTCTCTCTCTCTCTCTCTCTCTCTCTCTCTCTCTCTCTCTCTCTCTCTCTCTCTCTCTCTCTCTCTCACACACACACACACACACACACACACACACACACACACACACACACACACACACACACACACACACACACACACACACACACACAAATATGGATGCAATGACAAAATGTATGCTATTGCCTTTGGTCAATTTTTTTGAAGGCTAAAGCAAGAAGACAACACTTAGAACAACAAAATCAAAACCACGTCCATGATTCAAACTAAAACAAAACAGACAGACTTTTTCATCCTCTTTTTCAACAGATGTTTCTAAATCAAACGGATTCCCTCTGCTTCTCTTCTCAGTCTTACTGAACTTGCTTTTGTCACATCTCTGTGGTTTACATCCACAACACTGGTATGATCACATTACCAGAAACATTCATAAACGGCATAAACAGACAGAATAACAGAGAGAAAATGTAAAAAAAGAAAGGTCAAGAACATGTCTCTACTCACCAGGGTACTGGTTGTTGTCCAGATCTGAGTCACCACGCAGTGTAAACCCAAAGCCTGCTGGAATTCTAGTTGGAGCCCAGGATCCTTTGAGCACCTGCGAGGCCTTCATTCTTAAACCAGACCTCTCACCGTTATAAATAAACACACAACCGCCGCGGTCCTCGCCTGCAAACGGAGCTCCCACTGCCACATCTTAGACAAAAGACAAACAATTAACAAAGACAAATTAAGAGATTCAGACAAAATTTTTATTGTGCATCTCTTTGATTTACTAGTTCAAGAAGATTTTTCTACAAAGGTCAATATTTTTAGAATGACACAATCCTATGATTAGATACAGTAGATAATAATTTGTTAATAAAGCTCCAAGGAGGTCTAATTAACTGGAACCTACATCTATTAAACCAGTTGTTCATCAGATTTAGGAACATATGCTTGGAACACTGGGCTAAAAGTGGTAGGATAGAAGTTGATTGCAGACCACACACACACACACACACACACACACACACACACACACACACACACACACACACACACACACACACACACACACACACACACACACACACACACACACACACACACACACACACACACACACACACTGGACAACCCAGAAGAAACAATCACAGAGAGAACATGGTAGACACCATAACCTGAGTTCAGGAGAGAATCCTAGGACCCTGGAGCTGTGAAGAGTCATTCACTTACTGCAAAACAGCCCCCCCCCCCATACCCAATAATGACAGCCCCCCCCCATACCCCCTATAACTTATACAATTAATCTCCATTTTCCACCTGTTGTTCCTGTTAATTCTCACTGAGGTGGTTGAAAATGTGGAGAGCTAAAGCATGGCTTTCATCAGTAAAAGAGATTAAATGGATACTCAAATCTGCACACACACTCATAAATTTGCTACTTCAAGTGACCCTTATCTTTAAAGTTATCTCTTTTGAGTGCTTTACTAGCACCACTGTAAAAACCATTAACCTACATTTAACACACACACACACACACACACACACACACACACACACACACACACACACACACACACACACACACACACACACACACACACACACACTGCAATCAGTTCACTTATATATCACTCTTTTTATGAAATGTATATATAAATCATTATTTTTAATACATCCTAATGGCCTGGTAGTCAAACAGCATTTTTGGTAATATAGGAAACTGTAACCTAAGTGAAAATCTTGTCTGGAAAGAAGATTAAAGAGCTTAAAAAATAGATTGTAGATGCCTTGGAAGAACTGAAAGATTAAAAGTCTTTCAGGTGGAATTTCCTTGGAATTATATTTCTTGTAAATAATGTAAGAATGTTTCTCTTCCTCCATCTGAATACACAAATGGCAGCCTTGAGGTTACCATATCAGTGCCAAGTGTTTGTACCTTCAGAGAGTGGAAGATCAGAAAGACAGAGAAGCAGAGGATCAGTAAGACAGATAAACAGAGAAGGAAAAAGGAGCAGAGATCATAGTAGGTGAGACAGAAAGAACAAAAGAATATTGAAAAGAGAAAAACAGAAAGCTATAATCATTTTCTTTCATGAGAACCAAATGAAAAATACTTCATTTGTTCACATTTCCCAGCTTACTATGAAGTTGGGTTCAGAGTACAAGGTCAGCCATGATAACCCTGCAGCAGAGAGGATTAAAAGACAGCTTAAAAGGGCAGGGTCTTGAACCCCCAACCTTCTGATGATGAAAAACTGATTCAGATGATGTACCAGAAAGGCTAGAATTAAAAAAAACTGTGATATAAGGAGCTGGAGCATGAGGTTATCAGAAAAGGACTTATTAAATGATATATATTATTATATTAAAGTATTTAGAACATATTCTAATCAATAGCATTGCTTATTTTTCACATATAAGAAAGTCCCAGATTCGATTCCTTATACATCATTATGCATTCAACGTAAAGTTCTGCTTATTCTCCAACATAGGGCTGGTGAAAGGCTCAATATGATGTGGAAAAATTGGCTGTGGAAACGTTTTCAATTGGGCAAACGATACAGCAGCAGAAGGGAAAAAGGTTTAATTAGGCCTAACAAACTAGCCTCATCACCACATGAAACAATTTAATTTCCTTGAAAAGGAAGCACATGGTTAATGTTTGTGTGTATATACACACTGTATACAGTATATGTTTATGTGTGTGTGAGCTAAAATTGAAGCTATAAATAGGCTTAGTTTGAACTTGGCACGCTTTGGGATCAGTGCCCAGCTTATTTCCTATTCCGGCCTGACAATTGTTTTAATATTTTGGAACGCTGCAGCTTTCGCAATGCCAAATGACCAAAATAAATATCTGGCTGAGCATTGACATGGAATCCAATTCAATTGAAATTTATTTGTATAGCGCTTTTAACAATGGACATTTTCTTAAAGCAGCTTTACAGAACATAAGAATTATTGCAAAAATTACAAAAGGGTTAATATTATACAAATTTTTATACAAAGATTCAATATTAATATTAGATTTATATTTAAATGTGTTTGTATTTATCCATAATAAACAAGCCTGAGGTTTTTTCCTCTTCCATCTAAGGGAGTTTTTCCTCACCACAGTCGCCTCAGTTACCTCAGGCTTGTTCATTATGGATAAATACAAACACATTTAAATTAAAATTAAAGTCTAATATTAATCTTGAACTTTTTGTACTACATTTCTTATGTTCTGTAAAGCTGCTTTGAACTATACAAATAAAACGGAATTGAATTAAGTACATTTTATTTAGCATTATATACATTTAATCAGTCATTCAGGGCTATTGAGCTTATTCTTTATAATGGTTTCTTGCTAATTTTAAATGAAGGGTATTTGGAAGCTACATTAATTACTTCAAACTGCAGAGCGAGGTTTGTTTCACCGTGAGAACATTTTCATTGCATTAGAATAGTGGTTGATCAGTTTTATTTGTATAGCGCTTTTAACACTGGACTGGGTCTCAAAGCAGTTTTACAGAAATATAAAATTTTAAAATCAAAATTACAAAGTTTTAATATCAAACATATTATTAATTGCTAATGAGCAAGCCTGAGACAACTGTGGAGAGGAGAAACGATATCGGGAAGAAACCTTGACAGGAACCAGACTCAAAAGGGGATTTATCTTCATTTGGGTGTCACCAGACAATAAGATTATAAATAATGTCCTTTCTATAACTGTATATATTCAAGTGGACTTGTTTAACAAAGAGCTTTTCACATCTATGTGAAAATATACATGGTTTAAGACTAATAACCGATAATAATATTGGTATTAAAGAATAGTTGGAAATGTCTGTTTCTATATAAAAATATAGAAGAGATAAAGTAAAAGTTTTAATTTAAATTTTTTTTTTTTTAATACAAATGTACCCATAGTACAGACATAACAACTGGCATTGCCATGAGCTGCTTAACTGGCTCCAGTGATTGATATCTACATCAAATATTTATTTGGAAATGATTTATCATTGTTTATCCAAGAGCTTTGTTACATAGGATTTCAGAGCAGCATCCCAAACATTAAAGCTGCATAAACTATAATTAATCCCTAGTGCACTCCTGCTACACAAATCGAAAGGTGTTTGGTTACTTCAAATGCATCTGTCACACACACACACACACACACACACACACACACAC
>NC_062542.1:6109851-6114851 GCF_022655615.1 Tachysurus fulvidraco
AGGTGAGAAGAGCAGTGTATCCTCCTGTAGGTAAAGGTAAACCTGGCCCACCTCTCGTGGCTTACTCTCAAACTCCCGATCCATATACAGAGGAGCTCCGACCAAAACATCATCCAGCCTAAAGAGATAAAGAATTATTTTGCTTTCAAAATCATTTCTGATTGAAAAGAGATTTAAAAGGAATGCAACCAAATACCAATATTCTGAATAAACAGATAATATGTTTGAATATATAGAAGGAGAATTATTAAGTTGAGAAAACGTTTCCCAGTACAACTGGTTGAGATGACTGGTGTGAAATGGGGACAGGGATTCCACAAGACCACAACAAAAAGTCAAGTGAAGGGAATTTTTTTATGGCTGATTTATACTCACTGATAATTATATGTACGTATGCAAGATTGCTGCCACGTTTGTCCTACAGTCACTGTGTGATGTAACTCCAGTATTAAAAGTAAAAACAATATAGCACTATTTGAATAGCACTAACTAAATAAACAAACTAACATTATATTTCAAATCATTGTCAGGATTCAGCCTGGACTTTTGGCCACGTGCCTTTATTTATCTTCCTCGTCACGTGTCTGCCCCGCCTTCGTCTGTTCCTCCCTGTCTCCACACCTGATCCATATTGTGTCATCATTGTCTTTTATATTTAAGTGCCGATGGCAGCGCGGAATCATTAGTTACGTTTACCCTTCGTTATGTTTAGTCATTGTTAAGTGTCATCATTTGTATTGTTCAGTTATCATCTTTGTCTGTCTTTGTCTTCATTATTTATTAAATCCCATTCATTTGAAGCTATCCTGCATATGGGTCTGTCTCCTTCCATCCTCGGATGTGACAATCATATGCTTATGTACTATTCTAGACAATTTTTGGCTGCTAACACTAATCGTCTAAATGGATTCAGAGTAGCCAGGACCAAGACCACGAGTAGCCAAGATCGAGTCACGACTTTGAGTCAAGTCAATCTTGAGTCGAGTCTTTAATTGCCTTCAAGTCCTTTAAAGCCTTTGGTTGAGATCAAGATGGAGTCCAAATGAATGGAAGACCAAGTCTTGAATAAGAGAACATAGAAATCTAATCATTTTTGGGGACATGTTTTTACTTTAATTTCATAAATGCTGATCAAATTTACAATTTCACTTGAGAATTACTTAGAAGTATTTGGGTTACCGCTAGAATCCAACATGAACATTCTTTTTTTTTTTTTTATCAACGAAAACTGAACAACCAACAAACTGGAGTGATGTAGCTGATGTTGAGGAATTCACACACCATGATGACACTGTTGTCATTTCTACATCTTTTTTACTCACTGTGTCCCCGTCTGGTTTCAACCTTTTGGGTTTAAATCCAGTTACAGTTCCAATACAACCTCTTAGAGCACTATACACATACAGGCAATGGCATTGTGTTACACCAAACATACACATCCAGTACAGAAACCTGCCTATCATAACATAAAGACTAACACTAACAAGGCTTTCTATGGAAAGTTTAGCAGCACACAAACACACAAAAAAATCTGTTCTTTCTTAGATTTTTTGAATATATTCCAAGCAGGAAAGGAGAGTAATAAAAAATAAGAGTGCAGTACCAATAACTCCTCATCCTGAACCGAGACTTCAGCTGTATAAAATAACCAGTAAAATAAAAAAATATCAAGCTATTAAATCATGTCTTTATGGAGATCTCTTATTAAAAAGGCTTTAGGTTATTTATGTTGACATGGAGGCATGCCAAACTTTGCTGCACATTTGAAGATTGTGAGAATAACCAGGACTGATGCCGTAAACCAATGAAGAATTTTTTCCACATCTCCTATTCTAAAGATGGCGCTGAACGAATGAAACTATTGGACCACATCTGACTGTTGTTGTGGTTTAAGTCCCAACAAAGAGTGTGACATTCCGCCCTGATTAAAGGGTGATACCAAAGAAAAACAAACATGTGCCTTTACTATGTACAACAGTTTTCCCCCAACAAATTGTCCATTTCCCTGGCTGTCAGTACAAGACATCCATATACTTGGCATAGCACTTCATCCCGACTTCCTGTTTAGTGGCTTTTGTGCTCAGCACTGTATGCCCTTGGGTATGTTGGTGTGAGTACAAGCATAGTATCATAGTGTAAACACAGGGATTGGGTTAAAGTTAGGCAAATTGTAAAATTTCAACTACTACACTACATTTTCAGCTTCGGTCTAAAAGAGAGATGAGAACCGACCGCAGGGTAATCAGCCGTGTCTGTCCACAAAGCCCACTGAGAGAGTCACAGACTCAACACAGGAAGAGAGCATAGGGAGCAAAATGCCTCTACTCCAAATAATCGAACAGACAGAAAAGAATGAAAGAAAGATGATGGGGTCAATGTGGAGTGGAGAGAAGAGAGGAGACGAGATCACAGGAAATGGTGGAAAGAGAGAAGAGAAACAAAAACACTGGAAGAGAAGAGAAGAGAAGAGAAGAGAAGAGAAGAGAAGAGAAGAGAAGAGAAGAGAAGAGAAGAGAAGAGAAGAGAAGAGGAAGCAATAATGGAGAGAAGCAATAATGGAGAGAAGCAAGTGACTGAAGATAGGAAGAGATGAAAAGAATAAAAAAGACGAGTCTCATATAGCAACAAGAAGACATGAGTTGAGAAAATACAAGAGACAGGAACAGAAACATTGTATAAGAGGAATAAGAGGAAATGAAAATGAAGAAAGACCAAAGTCAACAATAACATAAATGAAAAGGAGAAACAGGAAAAGAAAATGAGAAGAAAAGAATGGGAAAAGATAAGAATGAAATATAACAGATGAGATATACTGTAGGTGAAAATTGGAAAGTGAAGAAGTTGGGAGAAAAAAGGGTAAAAAAGGCTGGTATTACTCGATAATTTGAATCGACCTGTATTCTGCTTTTAAATGAGCCAAACTAAAACAAGTCCACATGGTTAACTCCAAACCTACCTCCATCTCAGAAGTGAGATGAATCAGATCTTTAGGTTACACAGCTAATAGAATAAGGAAGTTGAGCTCCACCTGAATGTCTAAAAGCCTGAAATCTGCACACACTCAGTAACACAATACACACTTCAAATCAAATCATCCGGTAAGTGTGGCACATTTCACTGGGGTCATGCCAGTGGTGTAGTCTAGTTTTTTGTAGTGAGTATACTGTGATCCCCCCCCCTCCCAGCCTCCTACGCACCCATCCTAGAGCGACGCCCCATAGGCACCACCACACTCACTAATGTATAAAATATGCATCTACATGTAATTTGAGAGCATTATTAAAGACTGCTTATGTGTTATCAACATTCCAATTTATTATAAGCAACAAAAGACAGTCAGCTGACAAAATCTGCGCTCCAGGTCCCATATTCATATAACATTTAAGGCTAAATGTAGCTCTTAAAGGTATAGTTCATGCAAAAATCAGACAGTTGGCAGCACCCATTGACTTTCACAGTAGGAAAATATAGACTATGAAAATCAATGGGTGCTGCCAACTGTCTGATTACCAACATTTTTCAAAATATCATCTTTTGTGTTAAACAGAAGAAAGAAACTCAGAAATACAGTTTTGGAACAAATTGAGGGTGAGGAAATAACACAATTTTCATTTTTAGGTGAACTATACATTTAAGAGCTACATTTAGCCTTAAATGTTATATGAATATGGGACCTGGAGCACAGGTTTTATCAGCTGTCAATTTTCAATGTACATTTTAGTGATGGGAAGTTCGGTTCTTTTCTGCGAACCGGTTCTTTCGGACAGTTCGATTTAAATGAACCAGTTCAAAAATCCAGTTCACCAGTTCTTTTACGTCCTGACGTAATGACGCAAATTCCATAATCGCTGTTTCAGCTCATCGGTTCTCGGACGCGTCACAGGTCACAGGTCACAAAAGCCCCAATGGTCCAAAAACGTTAGTGATTCGCAATCGCAACCACAGTCTGTGTTCGCAACACAGACGGGATGAATTTATGAATGCAATTGTCACAAAACGATATTGTTACGTATCCTCCCGCTTTTTAAGTGGGTATACGGAAATCCTTGGCCTTTCCTAGTGGGTATACGGCGTATACCTGCGTATCACGTAGACTACACCAGTGGGTCATGCTGATGACTGATCTATCACTCTTTGGTAGATTACAGAAGCTTGTGGGAATCAGCACTGCATCATTTAGCTGTTGTGTGTTTTTGTGTGTCAGCTAACGTAAGGAAACTCACCCATCTCCATTAACGTCGGTCACAGCCACAGTGTAACCAAAATATGAAGCCATCTAGTAAAAAAAACAACAGAAAAACACTGCTGTGTTACCTACAGTATAACTGAATTTTCTCAATGAGATAGACTAGTTAGACAATATATATAATATATAATAGAAGGTATAAATAAAATAGGATATATAATATAGGATGCATTCAAGGTATTACTGGAATTATATATGTTTACGGAGTAGAAAATATCCATCTACAGTTGCAGAGAACGTTTTTAAGCAGTTGCTGTTTACTGTGTACAATTTCTTACAACAGCGCAAATGAATGCTCAAATCTGATTGGTCAGAAGACGTGCATTATTTCCGTATACCGGTACGGCTCGGAAAGTGCGATGTGATGTCATGCTGATGTGTTGGTTTTTAGATGTTATCGTTTCTATAGTAACAAAGTGTTTTTCCTTCACAAGACCCATGATCAAAGATATTTTGTTATATTCTCAGTCACCTTACATGATAAAGGATTGAGGATGTGCACTGACCTGCTCTCCGGTAAAATTCTGTATGAGGGTGAGACTTGTGGAGTTTATCACTGCAACCTAAAAAAAAGTTAAATGTACTATAAATCTTTCCTGTGATGATGGATCCACATCCAGAGTTAAAAGGGATGTAAACGATGCATATGGTTGTATGGTATCACGATGTAAACTAACATACAACTTTGTATGGTATCTCTATATAAATGTTACATGAAACTAAATCAATTACCGGAAAAAGAAAATACAAACTG